>NC_072738.1:26790923-26920436 GCF_026930045.1 Uloborus diversus
GCATAACTGATGTCATACTTATCAACATTTTCGACCCTCTCCCCCCTTTGTCACAACGTTTTGTACTTCACTATACCCTCTCTTCCCTTTGTCACATGTCACGCTGTTTTTCATAAACGTTCCTATTAAAAAAAGGCTTGTTGTCACGTTCACCCCATAGTATGCCCCTCTTGTCATGTCTTTCCTCTCCTTTGTCACAAACTGTTACTATTTCGTGATCCCCACCTTAAACCGGGACTTCATTAGTGGACAGCCCCTATTTTGTGACAACCGTATGCAGTGGCGTACTGGGTCAAAAATGTGTACCGGGGTAAAACACTTGACCGGCGCCTTGTTCTATTTTCGCACCCCCCCCCCCCCCCTCCCATTCACCAAGTTGAACTAAAAAATTAAACTTGATGAACTTCCTATCCGAGGAGTAGATAATCTTCAACGCCCCAAGACAACTAAAACTTTTGCGCCCTCCCTCCCTTGTACGGACACTTTGCTTCTATTATAAACTAAAAAAACAAAATAACACTTAATTCCCTAATTAAATTTTATGATCGTATAGCTTTCGTGTTCTCCAGTCCGACAACCCAGTTCATAAGTATTTCCTTAATCATAAACAAGCTAATTTACCAGACAGAGCCAAATGACGTCACGTGGTCATGATCCGCAATCTAATTGCATCGTACAGTAAAAATCCGAATTGAGCTAAAATCCAAATTTATTCTTAATTATCGTAACACATGCTACTCAAATATATCACTATTTTCCTAAAGAATAAAAACCACGTGACATAGTAAAACATTACACTTTCGTAGATCACAAAGAAAAGTTTAATTAACATAAATCTATTGAAGTTACATGAAACCTTACACATTGACAAAATTCAATTATATCATAACCTTAACATGATAGGAACAAACTGGTCACACTGGTCACCAGTAACTTAAGACCAGAGGTTGGAAAAACTACATTTTTTTTGTAGCGAACTACAACTACAACTACTTTACACAAATGTAGTTAACTACAACTACAACTACTTTTTTCAAAATGTAGTAACTACAAACTACTTTTGAAATGTAGTCGCTACTTCGCTACTTTTTAAAAATTAAATAAATAAGAAACATACAGATACACACCGTTTGAGATTGAATGAAAAAATTAACAAAATTTTCAGATTGATATATTGGCTCATTTGAACATGGAATATTGCTATAAATTATTTATTCTTTCTTCCTTTGCTGAAACGATTCGTCAATTGAAACATTTTTTACCAATTGCACGAATATTCCCTGCAAGAAAGGATTTAAAAGTGGAAGGAGTTCAACCTTCAAATTTTTAATCCTTTCCTGACAGTAAATAGTATTTCATTCAAGAAGAGCAACTCGGCTACTTGAAATTGAGATAAATCCAATCGTAATTTAATTTAAATTTTACATAGACTAGACATACATATACATAAAATTGATTTAGATGATGAAGTGCATCAACAAAAGAGAAAAACTTAAATTTTCATTATATGAGTTAATTTTAAAGGAACTTATATTTCATAGTTAGGGATTCATAGGATAACATTAGTTATTTCATAGGAATTGATTGCTTTTGAGCTTCAAGCTAGGGTTCCAGACCTGGACACCATCTCTTTTCTTACGCCCCTGATAAAATGAAATAACAGCATTTTTCTATTTTGCCAATAACCTCAAAAACTCACAACATTTAATAATTGACTTTTAATATGTTAATATATCAACACTCAATCAGTAAAAAAGACAAAATAAAGAAAAATGAAAAATATCCCAATCGGTACTATTAATTATCCGAAACATGAAACATAACTAAAAATGATTACTTTACTTCAATGTGCAATTTTTAACAACCGTGGACTAGGGCTACAACGCAATTCGACTAACGCGAAATGTCTATATAGAGCGAGTTTTACTCGAGGAACGAATTTTGCAGCTGACACGAATTCCTCACCCGCTACACGAAAATTTTCTTAACGGAAGCGCAGGGCACATATCACCTTCTTTCTTGGGTACTAAATATTAGTTCGACTGCATGTGCAAATGGCATTAATACCGAAAGCTTTTTGTTTAACGGACAAAGTTTGCAGGAAACGGGAAAAAAAAAATCGTTTCTTTCTTTTTAAGCCATGCTCTATTCAAGGCGAATATTGGGAAAATGTGAAAGTTTCTACGCTAAACAAAGTAATGGCGTCAAACAGATACAACACATGACGTCAAAATTATATGTTAGAGGTCAGCTCGAATTTTTGTCTTACGAATCTGATTGGTGCAACTTTTACTCGCGTAAGACTTGCACCAGTCAGATTCGTTAGAAAATGCGTTTTTTTTAAAACTTGATTCAAAAGTAGTTTCCAGAAATCGCTACAAACTACTTTTTTTTGTAGCGAACTACTCGCTACTCTACTTTTTTTAAAAAGTAGTGCGCTACAATACAAACTACTAAAAAATGTAGCTACTACAGTAGCGTCGCTACTTGTAGCGCGCTACTTCCAACCACTGCTTAAGACAAACACTTACTATTCGTTCGCTGCATCCTTCGTAATGGCGGGGCCCCGTAGATGGTACGAGTATCGTGGATCAGCAAATTTCGTGAATGTTTGGCCAAATGATTAGAAGAAAATCGTGAACTCTGCCGAGGGCATATTATTTTTCGTGTTGCATTATCCGGTAGAGGAGGGGAATCCATCGCAGGCTTTCAGGGGTTCCGAGAAATATGGCATTAAACGATCACAGGATGACTCATCTTTCTCCCCATCGAAGCAATCTCTTTCGCTGGTGCATACCAGCCTCACTTCGCTCGTTCTCTCCACTCTCTCTGCTAAGCAAATTTCTTCGACTGCCCTCTTTTCATCTCGCCCCCGACAGGGGTTCAGGGTTTCATCATCCCTAAACTACTCAAGTCAAGTCGATGGCGCTCTCTTGATTTCGTTACACGTATTAAAAGTCTTTTGGAAACGAAAGTTTATATTTTTCGTGAATCCACTATAGTAACGCATGTCATAAGGTGACCAACTTAAGTTATACTTTCCTTTTCATTATTTGTTTGCAAAAAATCAACTGTACACCCTTTTGTCGAAATGAGAGAAAGTTTTTTACTTCCTTTGGTGATGTTAGAAAGAGGGGTGTTTTAGGGGGAGGAGAGGTTTCGAAGTTAGAACTTCTAAAAATTAAACTTTGGACGAGTTTTTTATGAATAAGAAACGAGTAAAAAAGAGGAGTTTGAAGGAGAAGAGGATAGAGAGTGCCCCCTCGTCCATTTTGTTGGGATCGAAAAGTTAAAGTTCAATTGTTATCTACAACCATCTTAATAAAGAGGGGGAAGGGGGGTCCGGGACCCTCCCCGCTAAATTTTTCGAGATTGTAGCTTCTAAAACGCAGTTTTAGATGATCTCTAAAGACTATTTTAAAACTGCGATGTCTAAAGATTATCTCTAAATTATCTTTGGTAATGTTAGGGGCTGAAGAGGTTCGATGATGCTCCCAGACCTTTTTCGAAATTGAAACTTTAAAAACGCAATTGTGGATTATATCCAATTATTTTAGAAAGGGTGGTTGGCTCTTCCCCGAAATTGAAGCGGTTAAGAGGCAATTAGACTATTTGCGGTGATATTAAGGGAGGATAGTTTCGAGGGCCCACTCTCGGGAATTTTTCGAACGTAACGCGTTTTTCGTCGTAAAAACGCTACTGCAGGCTATCTTTAGTAACGTTAAAAGGACTGGCAATTTCCCACAAGTGAAATCTTAAAAGCACGATTGTAGGCCATCTTTGGTAATGTTAAGAGGACGGGAATTTCTTCCGAATTTGAAGTTCTAAAAACGTTATTTCAGTTGACTTTCAATGATGATGTAAGGGAAAGGAGTTCCCGGAAGCTCTCCTCCGAACCCTTTCGAAACTCAAACCCTTAAACAAAATTTAAGACGATTTAGAGCGAGTGTTAAAATCGTTCCCCAAGAAAGATTTCAAGATTATATCCTATTACTTATTCAGAGTCACAACTGACTACAACTGTAGTTTTGTCGAGGACTGCATACTAAGTGCCTTGCCTCCATTATTTTATATACCGATAGATGGCAGCACCATCACCGGATCGAACAGTTTATGAGAATTTAGAACTAGTCCAGGAGCTAATAGCTACCTGGTGCTAGCACCCCCAGAGGTATCGTTTCACTTGGAGGACATTGAGACCACGAGCATATTTAACGTCGCCCAGTCCCCTTTAATGACGACGGTGGGTCTTCGACCATCGAGGTTCGAACCCAGGACCCTCCGGTCCCGAATCCGACACTCTACCGATCGGGCTACCACGGCCCATGACTATCTCCTAAAACACAGTTTTTGGACGATCATTGGTAATATTAGTGGGCAGAGAGGTTCGGAGGCTTTCCGTCGGAAATTTTCTCTGGAATTTTTAGAAATTTAAGCCCTAAAAACTACTATTTTTGGTGATAATAGGGGGAAGGCAGGTTCAGGGACTTCTGGAATTTTTAGAATTTTAAGTCCTAAAACCGAAATTTTAAACGATTTTTGATGATGGGGTGGTTGCGGTTCTCGAATATTTGAGTGGAATGCTCTCCTGGAAGCTTTTTGAAGTTGAAGACCATCTTTGGAGACTGTAGGCGATGTGGTTAGGGAACTCTTCCTCGGAATTCTTTCAAAATCAAAATTTAAAAAACACGCTTCTCAACTACCTTTGGCGATCAAAAACGAAGAGATAAGGTTCAGGGACTTCCCACTCTTCCGCTTTCTCCTCTCTTTTTACGTATTTGTTTTTATTATTGGTAAAAATGTAGTGGAAAACGCTCCTCCAGTTTTCTTTTCTAAACCTATTTGAGTGCTTTAGTTTTTCAAAAATGAAATTTTAAATTTCCAGCCTGATATTTTTATTTATTTGAAGTACAAGAGTTTGCGGCTCCAAAGAGAAAACTTTTCACATTTTGGATTGATGTCTCTAGAGTCTTTTTTTTTTTCCCCACTTTATTTTAATTTAAACATCATGCCTCCTAAATCTCGGGATAAAGTTTTGGTTTACCTTCACTTTAAAACATTCAAACGCTGAGAACTTATTATTAATTCATTACATTATTTAAATCTCGTTCCCTACTTTCTTATTTTATTTTAACTTGTTTTCTTTTTAAAACATATTACAGCGGCCTACATAATGCTATTATGTTATTAATCTATTCATTTTTTATTGAACTAAATCTCGTAATAGGTTTGTAACGATACGCTATTTTTTTTAGATCAAAAATGTTTGAAACATACATTTCGGCGGAGTTCAGTTAGGTAAATTATAATGCAGGATCTTGGATGTTTCTCAATAATATGCGAAGATTTCATTTTCTTTTTAAATTTGGCAGAAAAAATACTTTTTGTCACTTTTATTCCTTTAGTTCATTGATTATTACTGTTTCAATTTTTAAAGATTGCGAAGGTTTTCTTCTTTTTTCTTTTTCTGTTTTTAATCACTTTTAGAAATTGGCGGCTCCATTTCTGAAAAACTGGTGGATGTTGGCGACGGCCCTGAGCGCTTCTTCGAAAAAGTCTCGAAATTGAGGTCTTTACAAAACATTAGATCAACTTTAATAAAGTGAATACGGTGGTTCGTCCCCGGAAGCTTTCGAAATTTGAAGTTCAAATATCATATTTGTAGGCCATTTTTGCTGACTCTTAGAGAAAGGCATGCGTTTCAAAACTTTTCTGTGGAAATTTTTCGCATTTGAAGTCTTAAATGGCATAACTGTATTCTATTTTTGATAACTTTAGAGGACGGGGTGGTGTTCGGAGACTCTCTTCTGGAAAGTTTTCGAAATTGAAGAGCTAAAACGAAGTTGTATAGACAATTTATTATAATTTCGGGAATCATAATTTCGCTGAAGTTAGGGAGATTCCTCTAGTAAGTTTCCGAAATTGAAGTCCAATTTGCTAAATTTTAAACGATATTTTATGATGTGGATCGTCTAGGTGCTATCCCCTGAAAGTTTTCGAAATTGAAGTACTTTAAATGGAAATTTTGGCGATCTTTAATAATGTTGGGGTAAGGCGGCGAGTTATCTCTCGCACCCCAACGGTGGTTGCCGCTGATTTTAGTCGACAAAATTAATTTTCGATTGATTTTTTTTTCTTTTTCATTTAAAGTTGGAAAAAATATTTTTAGTCATATCTTCAATTTCGCGCTCGGTCGGCGGGGGGTTTTTGTCCCTCTGCTTCTCCTAGTTACGCCCCTGATCATGTTTTGAATTTAAAATAAAATTTATTGAGTAGTAGTGATATTTGCTGCCTTTAAAAAAAAAGTAGCACCTGAAAGGGAAAAGGTATGTGGAAGTGTGAAAAGTATCAAATGAAATGACTAAAAGGACAATCTGATCCTATGAAAAAGCTCAAATTTAACGCTATTAAATGTGATAAGTTGAAAATGAGAAGTATAATACACGCGTACAACAATTTTGTGTAATCATGCGCTACATTTAATAATGATTTAAAAGAAAATATTTTTAACGAAAAAAATCTCTTATTGAAAATTAATGGCTCCTACCTCTAATTTTGTTTCCCAATCTGCTGGGGGGAGGAGTAAATTAGAGTGCCTTAAAGTCTTCATGGGGGCGCCGGTGCCACGAAATTTTCATCTTCACTATTAGAGAATTATGAACTGTTGAAAAATTTCGCAGCGCTTCTGAATCAAGAATAAAAATAAAGGGCTGTGCAATGAAGGCATACCAGTTTTATTAATTTTTCTCTGTTAGTTATGATTAGTTATATCAGTGACGAATCTAGGAAAGGAGCTATATGTGTATGAGGCTGCAGCCTCACTCCCCGTCCACACTTAGTGAAACCGAAGTTTTTGCCTTTCTTTTGCTTCGTTGGAAAGCGTCATCAAGACAACATAAAAAAATTTGACCTTAGCCCCCCTCCCCCCCAGGACTAAAAACCCTGTCTTTGTCACCGAGTTATAGAAAGATGGACGCCGTACGAAAGTTAGATGTCCGAAATAGGCGCCTTGGTTCAAAAAAATCTGGAAACAACGGCATTGTTCAAAACTTTTAGGTGAAAGTTTTATAGTTTCAATTGAGTTCAAGTCGGCGCTGAATGGATGCTTATTGTTAGATTCGCGAATTGATACTTCAAATTAAAAAAAAAAATCCTCCGATGTTACTTTTTTTTAATTCCATTTTATTCCTTGGGTGAAGGGAGGTAGATTTGGATGGGAATGAAAAAAGCATTTTACATTAACGATTCTGATTAAACCGATGGATGGAGGTAACTTTAATTTCAAAAAGGGATGATACGTAGTTTTATAATGTTGTCTTATTTGTTCATCTCGTACGATAAATCTTACGGTCCAGGCGCCGCAATATCCGGTACAAAATTCATTTAAAAAAAAAGACTGAGGCGCCGGCGCACCCGCCAGTATCCCGGCGTCAGTACGCCACTGACCGTATGCAAATATACATTTCCGTAGTCTTTGTTTTCGTATGCAAAGTAAAAACATTTCTCGAGCTGCAATTGGGTGCCAAAAATTTGACGCCAATAGATGAAGAGCGCCTGCCAATTTAACAGTTGTCGAAATCTTCCCAAAAGAAATGATCCTGCAAAACTCAGATTATACGTAAAACTTCTGCATGAACAATGCTTCTTTTAATAAATTTATTATTATTGAGTAAGTTGCCTTGATCTCTGCCGTTAGAATTATTAAATTCCAAACAGTCAAATGAACGAATCCTACTTGCTGCATTAAAAATTTTCCATTCAAAAACACTGGACGTCGCAATAACAGTTTATTTTTTTTAAAAAAAATCGTGTTTGTGATTTGTTTATGCTTATGGGGAAAACTGACAAATGCACTTTTCAAAATTTTTGATCTCTCTCCCCTTTGTCGCAAAGTTTCACATTTCACCATAACACCTGTTCCCTTTGCCACATATCACACTGTTTTTCATAAACGTTCTTATAAAAAACAAAAAAAGCTTGATGCTCCATTCTCCCCATTGTATGTTCCTCTTGTCATTTATTTCCTCCGCCTTGTCACGAACGGTTACAATTTAATGAACCCCACCTTAAAGAGGGACTTCAATCGTAGTCAGTTCCTTGCAAATAGACATTTCTGTACTCGTTTTTTACGAATGCGAATGAAAAATATTTCTCGTCCTGGCATTGGTGCCAAAATGAATAAAGTTCGCCAATTTCACAATTATGGAAGTCGTTCTGAATGAAATGATGCCGCAAAACTCCCTTAATACGTAAAACTTCGTACAAACAATATTTTTTGTAAAAGTAGGCATGATCTTGCCGTTAAATATAAAATTTCCAACAGTCAAATGAACGAACTCTACTCACAACATATAATTTGTCCCTGCGAAAGCACTGGACGTCGTAATAATACGCCAATTTTATCAAAAGTTTCACCTTGAGATCTGTTTCTGGCGATAGCAAATACAGGTATTATTGGGAGCTGGAACTGAAAGTTGTCCCTCACTCGTAAAATAATTTATTTAAGTATTAAAATCGCGAAAACATAATCAAAATGAAAATATTTTAAATGCCCGTAGTTACCCAAAAAGCATCAACTATAAAAACAAATGCAAGTATTTCATTGCTTTATGCTCTAGCGAGAATTGGCAACACCACAATATTTTCCAGCAATTTCTTCACGCTAACTATAGGTCGCGTGAAAAAGCAAATAAAAATGAATTTTCACTAACTTTTAATTGCTTCTAGCGCTGTTTCTAGCCAACATAGCGGTTTCGATTTTCGCGCGGTAAAACGTGTTTCAAAGCATTTTTCGCGAGCTCTCCAACCATATCAAGCTCGAAGCATTAAAATGCATTTTTCGTGTTGAAAAAGCGGTTTAAAAAATGAATTAAAACTTGATGTTTCACGCTTCCAACAATGAATTTTAACAATGGAAAAGCAATAAAGTTAAAATTTTTGAGTTTCGCTAACTAAAAAACGCTTATAACATTTTTTTCTAGTGGATTTAGGTGTTTGGACCTTGGGAGCCCTGAAAATTTTTTCGTTAGGAGTGTTTTTAAAGACCTTTCCAACCATATCAAATTCGAAAAAATTGGACCATCCGTTCTCGTAGAAAGAGCCATTTATTACGAAAATGCGTTTTTTATTAATATCTCCGTTAATTAGCGTTCGATTTCAAGAAACATTATTGATGACACTAAAACTCGGCAATAGCTACCTAACAAAAAAAGAATGAAGGAAATCGGTTCACAAACAAGAGAAATCGGTACCGAAAGAAAACGACTTGCCTAAAGATAAAGGGACCTGAAATCCCAAAATCTACAACCAATTCGAAGAATATTTATATATATATATATATAAAGATACATAAATGGTTACTTCTGTGGGGATACGAAGTAAAACATAAAAATTACTAACAACTTGATGGGTAAAATATCATTTTATTTCTTCTTTCGGCAAAAAACAAATAGCCAGTCACATGTTTACTATATTCGATAAACTGCGCTTAAAGAACGGACTTACACTGGTGTGCAAAAATTAACGACGAGACGGTTTTTTCAATATAACTTTGTACAAAAGCTTTCCAAATCAACACAATTAATACCGTAAGATCCCCAATACGTAAGGACATGTGTAATGTAAGCAACACTTACTAAAAGAGAAATCCGAGGGATAAAATGAAG
The DNA here is from genome assembly GCF_026930045.1 of Uloborus diversus. NCBI lineage: Eukaryota > Metazoa > Arthropoda > Arachnida > Araneae > Uloboridae > Uloborus > Uloborus diversus. The sequence continues at coordinate 26,800,589 of NC_072738.1, forward strand.
CTTTATTGAAAAAGTAGCATGGAGCGCAATGCGACTGAAGGCCGAAACATCCCTGTGATGGGTGTCCAGCAAGAAACATCCGGTCTTTAGTAGGGGAAATGATCTACCCCGACTGCTAGGCAGGTTTCACAGCGTCTGCCCATGCTGAGAATGAGGGTGTCAATGAGTTGTTGAGGCATTGCTGCCCATTCGTCTTGCAGCGCCAATCGAAGCTCCCGAATCGTTACTGGTGGTAAGGTACGAGCTGCCAAGCGTCTGCCTAGAAAATCCCATACATGCTCGATGGGATTGAGACCCGGAGATCGTGCCGGCCAATCCATACGTTCAATATCCTCACTCTCTAAGAGCTGTTCGGCAGCTACTGTGCGATGGCATGGTGCATTGTCGTCCATGAAAAGGAACTGTGGACCCATAGCGCCTCTAAAAAGACGCACATATGGAAGAAGAATCTCGTTACAATAACGGGTCCCGTTGACTGAACCTGCGTCGAAGATGTGAAGGTCTGTACGACTACCAAGCATGATGCCTCTTCAAACGAGAACACCGCGACCTCCATACCTGTCCCTTTCAATGATGTTCGAGGGATGATTGCGTCTTTCCCGCTCTCTCCAGATGAGTATGCGATGAGAATCGCTACTCAGACTGAATCTGCTCTCATCTGTAAAGAGTACTCGTCCCCATTCATTGTCTCTCCAATTCCGGTGTTCCCGTCACCACAGAGAACGCCTTCTCCGATGGGCAGGCGTTAGAGGTACACACCGTATAGGGCGTCGTGCAAACAGACCACCACCGTGCAGTCTTCTGGCCACGGTTAAACGCGATATCGGTCGTCCAGTCGCCTGTGTCGTGTGTCTAGCGATTTCTCCCGCTGTCTGCCGCCTGTTTCTTCTGGCCTGTAAGACAATATACCGGTCATCTGCGGGTGTGGTTCCTCGTAGACGACCACTACTGAACCCCCGGATAGCTGTTCCTGTAGTTTGAAATTGTCTCCAAAGTCGTGAAACGATGCTGTGAGCAATTCCGAACTCTGCAGCCACACTTGTCACACTGCGGCCTTCCCCCAACTTCCCAATGATTTGACCTCGGGTAAAAGCATCCAGATGTCGTCTAACAGATTGATTATTCGCCATTTCTCGCTGAGGCAGCAACTCGGTGTGATTTTAACTGCTATACGGCGTGCAATCTCTTTGCCAGAAATACTGATCTTACACCGACAACATGCTTTATACTACTCAGACACTCCTCCATTACGCCTGCCTGCATATCTGCGCATGTGCTACCGTACATCACCTTACTTAATCTCCTGATTGGTCTTTCTGTCCGCTCTGCCTCTTCGTTCAGCTGATATGCTAATTTTTCGACTTCGTCCTTAATTTTTGCACACCAGTGTAGTTCAACTGATTTTGTATTTTAACCGATCGTTTAAATCAGCGTTTCTTAATTTCTTTGATTAGTGGAATCCTTTTTAATGCTCACTTTTTTCGTGGAACCCTATGGGTTTCAATAGTTTGCAGTGGCGTAGCCAGTATCCTGTTTCAGAGAATGCCCAGGTTCTTACTTCAAAGAGACTATCGCATTAACTATTTGTCATTAAATCGCTAATTAAATGTACATAATTATAGATCATTTTAATTACTGATGATTGCGAATTATTATTTCTTATTGTAAAATACCAGTACACTGCTATTTGATTCTAAGAATTGCTCAGATATTTTAAAAGGTATAAATAACCTCAGAATTTATGCATGAGTTATATGATTAAAATATCTTCTTAATTAGGAAAAGAAATACTGATATGCTTTACCTACAAAAGTGTTAATAATTCACTTAGATTTAAGTAGCAAATGTTTTTAAACCTTAAAATTAAAAATTTTAAAGCATCTCTAATTTTTAAAATTTTTTTTTTTTCATAAATCATAGTTTTTGATGTCACTGTGTGACATCAAAAACAGACTAGACTAGTGTCACATCCTCAGACAGAACTAGAGTCGCTGTATATATAGGGGCCTCAGGCATAACTAAACTATTTAGACCTTCGTGACCAGTACTCCTCCTTAAATTGGTCCTCACTCGTTAAATGCTTAAATTGTCCTTTCAACTGCTGCCATATAATTACTTTTCCCTTTTCACTTCAGAGTCCCCCGTACCTGCCACTATTTGTGGCTTAACCAGTTGCATGGGACTCTGAAGACAGCTCTGATATTTTGTACCAGACCAGTAACCTAGCAGTCCCTGTTTCAGTACCTTCAAAGGTATCGTTTCACTTGGAGGACTTTGTGACCACGAGCATATTTCCACGAGCGTCCCCCAGTCACCATTATTGAAGACGGTGAATCTTCGATCCAGCTAGGATTGAACCCGGGACCCTCCGGTCACGAGTCCGATGCCTTACCGATCAGGATACCACGGCCTTGCCATTGATACTGAGAGAGTGGCTAGTATCAAGGGCAAAATACTTGAAATTGATGTAAAAAATCGTAATTTATGGCAATATTTGGTAATGTTGTAGGAGAGGGATTTAGGGTGCTTTTCCGAAATTTGTTCAACATTGAAGCCACTTTTAAACTATTTTTGGCGATATTAGGGAGTCAATAGCTTCTTCCAAATTTTTTTTCAAAATTGAAGATTTTAAAACCCAATTTTATGTTATCTTCGGAGACATTAGGTGAAAAATAGGCGTTTTGGGATTAACCTCGAAAAAATTTCAAAGTTAAACCTTAAAGGCACCATTTCATGCTATTTTTGATAGTCAAAAATTTGCATTACTTTAGGCGAGAAATAGAATTGTTCCCATAGTGGCTATTCCGAATCGGTAATAATGCTTAATTAGATGCGAAAGTGAGAATAAATGTACTTTTGAAAAGGCGTTATTTTTGTCGATTTTTTAAGTGACAAATTTGAAAGGTGTGAAAAGAAAATGTACAAATCTCATGGAGTCCCTGAGAGAGCTCCGTGGAACCCTGAGGTTCCGCGGAACACAATCTAAGAAACGCTGGTTAAATGATGAACACGTGCTGCCATCTAAGCCATAACAGTTCAATCAGCCTGCGATAACAAATTGTATAAATTTTCGAAAACAAAAACACTTCTCTTCTATATCTTATCTTATATACTATTTCTGTGGATTATTTTTCCGTCGGTATGCGAGATCCTTTTCTTTTTTATTATTTCTGTAGCATGTTTTTTGTTCCTACGCGAAATCTTCCTCCATTCTTGATCGATTTCTTTGATTTACCCCTCTTTGTAAATCTTTTTGAGCCGGGTAATGACAAAAATTAGACCTACGGTTTAAAAATCAATTTTTCGGAAACGCCCCTTACTTTTGCATAACCTTGATTTTTTTTTAATTCAAAATTCTAATTCAATTTCCAATTTTTTGCACCGCTTTCCGCGAAAAAAAAAAATTCACAATTAAACCTGTTTTTTTTTTTTTTTTTTTTTTTTTTTTTTAATAAAGCTCAAAAGCACTGGGCTTAGTTGTTCGGTTTCATTGATAAGTTTTTTTTTTTTTTGGTAGAGCGTTTGGCTATAAATTAGCTGAACTCTGGGTCCGCCATTATAGCTAATTAAGATTAATATTACGCATTACAGATTAATACTACGCATTACATGTATAGTGCAGCTCTGGTTAGTTGAGCTATGACCTTGACTATGTTTATCTGTTTTAGGGGAGTTAAGTGAAAAATAGACGTGTTACTCTCTCGGAATTTAGTTGGAATGCTTTGGAAAACTACTAAGAAAGTTTCTCAACTCAATTTAGCACCAATTGCCCCTTCCTATTTACTGAAACAGAGGTAAACCTTGTCCGAGTCGGAGCTCAACTTTTCAGAGCCTGCCAATACTCATTACAATAGATGACACACGTAAGGCAATAGCATAAACGCGACGGGAATGTTCCTTGGCATTTCGACGGTTCTAGGAGAAAACGTCCCCAGCAAAACGTCCCCGGAAATAACATCCCCGGAAGAAAAGTCCCCGGAGAAAATGTCCCCTAGGAGAAAACGTCCCCTGGAAAAAACGTCTCGTATAAACAAAATTGAAAGATGCTGTTTTTTCTATCATTTTATGCAATCGTTTAAAATTTTATCAGCATTTGGTTGAATATATTGAATTAAGAAAGCATCTTAGTGGTGCCATCTGTTAAGTAGCTGGTTAACAAGACACGTACATCACTACCTTTGTTAATTGCTCCAATCCCCTACAGTAGTACGCTCTAGTTAGCCAGCTAGCTAATAGATGGCGTCACTAAAATCATTTTAATTTCATGTGTAGTTTTCTTGGTACTTTAAGTTAAAAACTGAATTTCGAATTTTAATGGGAGATTTTTTTTCTCTGTTTTTTGTAATCGCTAAAAGTGAATTTCAGGTTTTAATATTTTAATGCTTTGCTGCGTCCCTGCTACGGAAACTGTGCAGAGGAAAATAAGAAACTGATGTCAAGTGCGCATGCGCTGCTTTGAAAACTACATTTTTGCCGCCAAAAGATTCTGTTGCATAGGACTGCTTCAAGTGGAAAGTATAGTTAATATTTGTTGAAATGCAAAATGCCTTTAACGTTTACAAAATCAAACAAAGGTAGAAATGTTTTGCACGATGAGGGATATTCCTATGTTAAGCAAAAGAACGGAACAGATGAAAAAAGAAATATGGAGATGCGTAGAGTGGTACGTTAATAAGTGTGCCGGACGAGTTCACACACGAAGTGGTGAAGTCATCAAAAGACGCGGATGCCACAACCACGTTGAAGGCAGTGTGTGCCAAAGAATGCGTATTGTAAAAAATGAAATTAAAAGAGCGGCAGAAACTACTCAAGAAGCACCTGTGCGTATCATAGCCGAGGCAGTCATGAATTTGCCATTGTCAGTGCAAGCAGAACTACCGACCAAAGATTCATTGAAAAGAACGATACGGAATCAAAGAAATCGAGTAGCAGCACCTCTTCCAGAACCGCAATGCTTTTCGGATTTTGATATTCCGGTGCCATGTAACGAACACAAAGGCGAAAGTTTTATCGTTTACGATAGTGGAAGAGGACCGCACCGCATAATTTTATTTGGCACTAACCGCAATTTGGATCTTTTAGCTTCGGCGGAAGAAATATTTGCTGATGGGACTTTTAAAGTCACACCCAAACCCTTTGAGCAGCTCTACACTATACACGCTGTGAAATATAATCGCAACTTTACGTTAGTGTTTGCTCTCTTGCCAAATAAACAACAAGGGACGTATAAAAGGGTTTTGGATGAGATATTAGGATTGCGATCATACTGAAGGCCGAAGTTCGCTATAATAGATTTCGAAAAAGCAGCAGAAAATGCTCTGCGGGAAACATTTCCGTCCATTGAAATACATGGCTGCTTTTTTCACTTTTGCCAAGCTGTTTACAGAAATGATACAGGGGAAGTGCGAGAAAATTACTGTGATGATAATTATTCAGATTTTTCACTGTATCTTCGTCAACTCCCTGCTTCGGCTTTCGTTCCTAAGGATCAAGTTGTCGAATCATATGAGCAATTATTTGCTCTCCTTTTTTTTGAAGAACATTAACAAATGCTCGGCCAGCTCTTAAATTATTTCGAGAGCACTTGGATTGGACAACTCGTGCGAGCAAACAGAAGAAGGTCTCCCCGTTATTCGGTAGAAATGTGGAACTGCTATGAAGTCACAAAAAGGAACATACCGAGGACTAATAATTCGATTGAGGGCTGGCATCAATCATTTTCTTCTTTGTTGCCTGAGGATCATCCCACTATTTGGAAATTTATTGATGGCCTCAAATTAGAGCAATCAAAAAATGAAGCTGAGATTGAACAGTGCATTGCTGGTTTCGCTGCTCCACACCCAAGAAAATCATACAAAACACGCCATCAAAATATTTTGACAATTGTTAATGATTTTGAAATTAGAAACCTTTTGGACTATTTGCGTGGTATCGTCCATAATTTTAATTTTACAGTGTAAAATTGGTTATTCCAGATGTCGCATTTATTTGCAACATTTTTGTTTGAATTTATATAATTAGAAGTAAGTAATTTTGATGAAAAGGGATAATGTTAAGTTTTGTGTTAATAGTTAATTTGCCATTTTTTATTTTAGTCCATTACAAAGTAATATGTAATTTTAATCATTAATGAAGGAAATTATATATTTTATCAATCATTTCAAAAATTGTCCTGAGTTAAATGTTTTAACAGTCAATTTGCTATATTTTATTTTAATTAATCATGAGGTATGTAATTGTAAGGAAAAGTTAGTAAAATTATATATTTCGTCAAGTGTTTAAAATACTTTTTAAATTAAGTTGCTTTTACAGCTTGTTTGCAATATTTTACCTTACCTCATTATAAGTTTCGAAATTTTAAGGAAATGTTATGTTTAGTTAACCATTTTAAAAATTCTTCTTATATTAAAATGTCGTAACAATTTATTTGCAATTTATTTATTTTTAAACATTACAAGAAGCGCAATTTTTACGAAAAATGAGATCAATATTATGTAACATAATTTTTTTTATTGTTAAATAGAAATCTTTTATGCGCAATATATTACTTTGAATCAAAATAAAACAAGTTTTTTTTTTTTTTTTTTTTTTTTTTTAATCGAGAAGTGAGCGAAATGTTTTTTCATCTAGTGTTTGAAAAATTGTTTCTAAATTGAATTGTTTTAACAGTTCATTCGTAATCCTCGTTGCAAGGTATGTAAATTTAAGGGAAACTGAGAAAAATGTTATATTTTATCAACCGTGCCAAAATGTGTTCCTAAGTTGAATTGTTTTAACAGTTTTTTTGCTATATTTTGTGTCAATTCAAGATAAAGGGTGTGACTGAACAAAAAAGTGTGCAAGTATTCGATTTTCTAATTTTATTTTTATTTGATAGAGTAACATACATGAACATCATCTGCGAAAAAATTTTTACGATACGACTAATACTTTTTTTTAAAATAATTTTTTAAAGTTCACGCGCGAGTGACGTCATTTGCTTGTAAGTCCTTTGACTGACGTCACTGCCGCGCTGAGAGGCGGCGGGGTTGGCTAGGACAAAGAAGTGCTTGGCGATCTTTGGGGGAAGGCGCGGGAAAACAAGAGCCTTCTAACAGCAGCGCGCATAAAAGGCTAGTGAAAATCCTTTGCTGTCTGTAGGGTTTAATGCATTCTGCGATTGTTTTTAATTTGATTTTCTTTGTCATGGCTAGTAGAATCAATTACAAGTATTGCTTCGTTCCTGGATGCGTATCTACATCTAAAAAAACTCCTCACAAGCGATTTGTTATTGTTCCGTCCCAGCAGGATCTTCGAAAGAAGTGTTTTCAAGTGTGTTTATTAATTAAAATTTGAAAATGAAAATTTGCACTTCATTTTAATTAAAAACTATGTCAAGTGAGAAATACAGTTTGAAATATATGTTCACAACTGTTCATAAATAAATGTTTAATAAGCATATGAGATATTTTTAAAAAAATGCAAGTAAACAAAGAAATTTAAACCCTGCACAATAAACTTAAATAGAAAGTAATAGATGCATTACTATTTCCATTTTAATAACAATGCAAAAACTATTAATACTTTCTTTTTAACATTCAAACTATCCTCAAATTTTAACTATTACAAATTGATAATTTAAAAATACATTTTCAGTTTATCACCAGAAGCGTTTCTATATATACAAGACCTTTCTCACCTGCAAAAAGGTACTTATTTTATGAAATGAACACCATTTTCAAATTTATTATTTTTATCAAGAGCAAAAAAATATATTTTTCCTTTTTTTGCTAAGTTGCACAAAAACTCAAGGATAATTAACATGTATTAGTGGATGTAAAACAATTTTCCACAAAACAAAAAGCAGATCAGCTTTTATTGCCAACAAAGCGAAAAATTTTCATGCAAAAACTGCTCTAAAACTTAGTACTGGAATCACTTGCAGTAGGGTTGTTACAAAATGCGCGCCTCATTAAAAGCCGCCAAGTAAGAACTGGAATAGCGCTCTTACATTGTAATTTATATATTCAGATAAAAAAACCATCGACACACAAATGGAAATGATCAATCTTGATAAGGGAAACTAATGCGAATAATATGAACTGCAAACATAGACGGATATGTACGTACAATTTTAAAGAATAACAATGGTGAAACTTTGTTGTCTCACTCCCCGTACTTCTAGGACATTAAATCTCTCGTCCTTTCGAAAAAAGTCAAACACCATGAATGACTTTACTTGAGGAAGGTTATTGGATTGACCTTTCGTGAATCCTAGCCCCATGATGGAAAAAATGCTGGTTAAATGCTGTAAAAAGGCTGAAAAAGACAGTGCTATTCACCTCCTGGTAGGCGCAACACGGCATGGAAATGGAGCTCTGATCGGAACAGGGAAATGACGTCAGCTGCTGACGTTTTAGGCCACACCTCTTTTTTGCGCATCGCTCTTTAAAAAATTCATAAAAAATCAATCGTTGGTTTTAAAAATCCGGCCATGGTGAATTTTTGTGTTTTGTAAGCCTGTCAACATTGTGCAATAGTTAAAATTGGAATATTTGATAGGTTGATACTTCCCTATTGCTTTAAAAATTCTAAATTATTTTGCTTTAAGAATTTGCTTTCAATCTTTTATATCAACTCATTATAAAGTGCGTAATTCTAATGAAACGTGAAAGAAATGTTATAATTAATTAACCGTTTTAAAAAGTCTTTTTAAATTGAAATGCCGTTACAGTTTATTTGCATTTTTTGTTTTAACTTATTACAATATGCACAATTTTTACGAAAAATGAGAACAATATTGTGTTGCATCAGTTTTTTTGAATTGTTAAATATAAATATTTTAATTGCAGTGAGAAGTGAGCGAAACGTTGTTTCATAAAGTGATTTAAAACTTTTTCCAAATTGAATCGTTTTAACAGTTAAGTCATAATATTTTATTTAAATTATCATTTAAATCATTTAAATAAAACTGGGGAAAAAGTTTTATTTTATCAACCGTTTCAAAAATTGTTCTTAAGTTGAATTGTTTTAAAAGTTTATTTGCTATATTTTTGTTTAATTAATTTTGAAGCATGAGATTGTAAGGAAAAGTGAGTAAAATGATATGTTTCATCAAGTGTTTTAAAAATTGTTTCTAAATTGAATTGCTTTGCCAGTTTATTCATTTTTTTTAATCAGTAAATAAAGTATTGGAAATTTATCTACAAAAATTAGTTTGTTTATGTTTTTTTACTGCACTAAATGTGCATTAAAGTTATGTTTATATTCTATCTTATTATATAACAATTATACAATTATACTTATCTCTGAAGTCAGATGAATAATGAAAATGCCAGTCTGTAAATCGTGGCTAGATATTTACTGTATTTTATTTCTCAGTTGCATCTGAAAAGAAATATGGTGTGCGATGATCCAAAATTTATAGAATATTCTTAAAACCATGCATAATAATGCACAAAAAAGGTTTTAATAAATTTTATTTCTTACTTGTTAATATTTTTACGTTACTTTTGTAAGAAGAAAAACTTTGTACGAGGACTAAAAATCTGAACAATTCCTTGCTTTGGCGAGGACGTTTTATTTTTAAATTTGGTTTTGATCGAGTTTTCAAAATCCTCACAAACTAATCCGACATTTATTTTACATGTCAGTGTTATAAATCTGTACCTCAAAGCCCGACTTATGTAATTCACCCAACGCTAGTTTACAGGATATGGGAAATCATTTGTCTGACGCATGCAAAGTGTAGGACGCACGCTATTTTAACACTGATAAGTAATTACAAAGGCTTTTTTTTTTTTTTTTAGAATTACGTTTGCATGTGGACTGGGATTCTACATACAATGCAGTAATAAACAGAAAATCGCAATATTTGAACTCACAACAGTCTGGTTCTGAGATACAGAAATGGTTAATTACATTTAGACTTCTTTGCTCATCTGTAATCAAATTTATCTTTTACCGGGACGTGAAGTAAACCGGCCGGGACTGTCCAATCCAAACTGGGACGTATGGCAAGCCTATTTATACGTAATAATGTTTGTAAATATAATTATTGTAGAAATCACAGAAAGATAGCTAATGTGATTTTTACCACATATTTCAACACATTCAAAAATATTTTACTCAATTATTGATTTTTCAACTTACTATGTATTTGTTGTAAACACGAATCATACAAAATCAAATTTATTGAGTTACAAAAAAGTAACATAGTACAGTTAGCTATTGATAAAACATAAACTTGAATAAAACTTTTTAGAAAAAAAAATTAAATAAAGGGTTAACCTAAATAAAGCATTTTCACAGATAAAATTAACCGCAAATAACATCACTACAGAGAAAATGAAAATGTGATGTTTTTTTTCTCCTGTAAAAAATTTCAAGCTGTGTAATACAGTAATACAGCGACATACGCCAACACAAACTACACGAACTTGGACTTCGTTGGTTTTTTACTTTTTATCAAACAGCCAAGACAGACATTATTCTACCAATATTTCAGCGGTTTTACTCAGTTTTAATAAACAAAAAATATAAAGTTTATTATATTGTCAAGTAGCCATCAGTAAAATTTATTTACCAAATACTAAAAGTATATAAAATATAAACTGGAGTCCTGAACATCAAAAACTACCAGTTTTTTAAAATCGATTCATATGTATTTATTTTATTTGCTTGTTAACCCGCTTTGTAAATCTTTTCCTTATTCGCCGTGTACAAAACATTCGTTTTCATTTTATTAGTGAAATGTTATGTCTGTTTACATACAGTAATTCACGCACATTAGATTCACGCACGCCTTTACGCACATTGATGCTATTTAATTCCCATAAAACATAGTATTCCAACAAATACTGCACAAAATTCAATTCGTCAGTGGAAATGGTAACACACTTTACATCTCAATTTTGTTTACACGGGACGCATTTTCATCGGGGACGTTTTTTCCTAAGGGACAATTTTTCCTAGGGGACCTATTTTCCGGGGATGTTTCATCCGGGGACGTTATTTCCGGGGACGTTTTGCTGGGGACGTTTTTTCCTGTCACCCATTTCGACTTTTTTATACCAGCTACAGTTATTATTCAGATAAATTGACTATTAATCAAAGGGTGTTCTTTCTTTTATTTAAAGCTTTAGCTCCGTTCAGATTACTAAGCATAATGTAAGCATAAAAAAATATTAGATCAAAAAACTCAGACCTCAAGGGAATTCTTTTTGCGCAGAAAAAGTCTTCATTGTATGCTGAAATGTAGATTTTTCTGTTAGCAGTGTTCGACCTTTTGTATAAAAAAAAAATAATATGCCAAATTGAAACTACGAGTCTCACCCAGTAAACCTTTAACTTTTTATTCGAATACGATGTAAAACATTAAATTTATTATCAACTTCAAAAATAAGAAATCCTTTTTCTTATCCTCTGCTTACGGCGGAAAAAAAAATGCAATTTTTCTACGTTCGAAAAATTTCAGTTAAAAAACGGATTCAGTTCAACTATTTTTGGTTTCGAATTTTAAGTGTTCGATTAAAAGAAAAACATGTGTTGGCATTCAAGCCGTAACGGTTAAAGCAGCCTGCTATGGAAAATTGTATCGACTTTCAAAAATAAAAACATTTATTTTCAATCTAATATATTATTTCTCTAGAATGTTTGTTTCAATCGCTACGCGAGATCCTCCTCATTCCTTTATCAAATTCCATATTTTACAAATAATTTTGAAGCGGCTAATGACAAAACATAGACGTATGCTCTTTTTTTTGGCAAAAAGCTTTTCGGATGTGTTTTTTTTTTTTTTAACACATTGCTTCAATGAATAGCACTCGAAAACGAAGGCGAAGTTGCTCGGTTGGTTGGAGTTTCATGCTGACAATCAAAATGGCGCCCGTTCGAATCCGTGCCAATAACATATCTTTTTCTGCCTCTTTTTTTTTCCGTCACAGGCTCACATAGGCAGGATTGTATTTGTCACAACCCGTTTTTTCACATGCACAACTACTGCTTTTTCACGAGTCACTCAGTCACACTTTTAATGATATTCATGTTTGCATTGAAAATACGTACAACCAAAAAGTGAGCAATGATTACATCATCACAACGTTGTATTTAACGAGGTTTTGTCGCTGATGTCTTTAAATTAACTTCTTCATAATGTTCTTCTTTGAAATTTTTAAAGAGAGAAATGCCACATGGAAACGATTCGAAGCAGAGTGAGGAGTTCCGCACGGGTCAACTAGTGTTTTTATTAAATTGGTTTGGTTCTTGTCTGTTCGGGTGGAATTTTGGAACTCATTTCCACCCTTTTCCTGCGATCGGATTCTTTTGAAATTTTGTATGTAACCTCAGACCCGATGACAATGCAATATCCTATAATGAAATTAATTAATTAAGCATTAATTATTAGTTCCTTCTTCTTTTAATCTACATTTTGCATAAATTCTTTAACATGGGGCCGAAAAAATGCTGACACAAATTAAATATCCATAGAAACTCCTGATTTTACAGCATCAGATAAAATATTTTCCAACATTCCAAGGTAATTAGGACGTGAAATATAACTTTTAAACTAATTTCATGCTAAAATGTAGGTGAACTTCAATTGAAAATTCATTGTTGATCAGGGTCGCTGTTGACCTATGCTTTTATTAAACTAAAGGGTTCGAAACTCGGTCGAAATTCGACCATATTCATTACTGAATATTTGAGAAAACTTATATGAATTTTCCTGTTTCTAACATTTTAAATTTTACTCTTATACATTCATAACATCATATTCTTATAGATTCACTGTACATCTGGGAACATATAATTTTTACATGTTCTCACAATACCAAACAGTAATAATTTATTCCAATTTTGCTTTCTGTTTGTGGCGTAGCATAGCCTATTATAATAACGCTTTTGCGCCAAAAAAAATTAAAAAGTAGAAAAAAACTTTTTGTGTGTTCATCTCAAGATAAATGAATGAAAGGGGATATTTCGATTGGTGGAAAATTGGCATGGTTGTCAAATTCTTGGCGTGAATTATTTCATTTTGGATACCATGTTGCCTTGTGATAATTCATGCAAATACAGTAAACTCTCGATTATCCGCGGAATAGGGTGGCACGGTAACCGCGGATAAGCGAAAACCGCGGATAATCCGAACAACAATACTACTCTATACAATAATAATACAACAATACTACTCTATACAATAATAAGAAACAATACTACTCTATACAATAGATAAAAAATATGAATAAAACTCAAACATACATTTAAGTTATAGCTAAAAACATTGCTGCATTGCACCTACTAACATTGAATGTAAAAAAATATAACGCGTTTAAAACTAAAAACGAACAGTAACACAATCATAAGTTTAAAAAATATTTAATAACCGTTAAAAAAATAAATAAAATAAATTGTGAAAAGACCCGCGGATAGGCCGAGCCACGGATAATCCGACCGCCGATAATCGGGAGTTTACTGTATATATTTCTATACTCTTTGTTTTCGTATGTAAAGGGAAAATATTTCTTGCGTTGGTATTGTCGCCAAAAAAAAAAATGACGCCAATGGACAAAGATCACCAATTTCCTTATTATCGAAATCTTCCCGAATATAATAATACCGCAAAACTCGGTTTCTAAGTAAAACTTCTGTATAAAAATACTCGACTAACATTGATTAAGTTACCTTGATCTTTGTCATTAGAGATATAAAATTTTAAACGGAGAGAATTTTTCTAGAAATGAGTTCAACTTTCTTTGTGTGAAGTCAGAGTATTTATTACATTAGTATATTCATTTTTTTTTTGTTTAGCTACAGCATAATGATTCCTTACTGAATTCATACAGTACTGCAAATAAAGTTTATACTTCTTTTATGTTCAGTAAACAATGAGAGTCAATTTTTGTGCAAAAATGTAATCGCCTGTTGAAGCATTACTTATTGTATCATATGCTATGTTCATACAAATTGTATAAGCACTTTATTTGATTACATGGCATATTATTTAACTAAACGGCATTTTCTTGGTTATTTTCGAAAATCCGAAAAGTTTGAAAATCCGAGCTACCTATGACCCTAACTAGTTCCGATTTTTTAAGTTCTACTGCATTTTATTTTGGCTGAGTAAAATTTTTCAGAATTCAGAAAACACAAAAGTATTTGTGCTGTACCATCCTTTTTTCTTGGATGAAAGTAAGAGTGGAAAAAACCATCGATTATCTCCCGCATGACAATAGGCTATACGTCAATGAATAAGGAAAATACGACTGTGATAGAAGTAGAAGTAGCAGTTGTGGATTGATAATTGTCCGTTGTAGCGTGTAGAAGACCATTTGCAGTTTAATGGAAATAAATGCTTTCAAAAAAGCATAGCTTCCTAAAGGTTTGGACACGTGTGCTTAAATTTGGAACTCATTTCTGTTTTTCAGCAGAAGTTAAATTTAAATGGATTCCCAAACACTAGGAAACAGTAACATTCTTTCATTGTTTGTTATTATTATTACTAGATAGTCACCCGTCATACCTTGACGGGTGAAAACTGCTTCGACTTTTCTACATTTGAAAGAAGCAATGGCATGTTTGGTGATATTTTGATGGTTGAAATTTTAACCCTAACTTCAGTGGATTAACCCTAAACTCCAGTGGATAGCGTTAATTTTCAACCACTTTTTCGTTTCTTCATTCCCCTGAAATGACACAGTTTTACCATCAAACAGTTAAGTGACCGGATCGAGTTCAGACTTGTCACAATAAAGCCTTTCCCTGTATGTCAAACATTACCGAAACGTATTATCAAATTATCATGTCGTGGCGCGAGTTTCATTTTTGAAATACGTGGGTTACTCGATCATCGGCTATTATTTATATGAGGATTATTATTAATACTCTTTTATTAGCTCCATCAGAATGTAAGTATATAAGTATGAAACGGAATCTTGTGATTAAATTCTCACCCACTTCATGTGATTGGATTCTTCGTATTCGACCTCAGACACCACCACAGTAGAGTCTAGTGTCAACTGATTAGAGTCACCACACTAGAGTCAACTGACTCTAGTGTGGTGATGCCTCAGACCTGATAAAATTGCAATATTCTGTAATCAATTTAATAAATGAACTATTAATTTTTTTTATTCCAATATTAAGAAATATTTTTGCATAAATCTTCCAATATGATGAAGAAAAGTGTTTGCACATTTAGGTATTACATATCGATAGAAAGCCCTGATTTTTCTTCATGAAATAAAATTTCATTGAATTTTTCAAGGCAATTAGAACGGAATTATTATTGTTTTTAACTAATTTTATGCTTAACTCTAGGTGAGCCTTTTCGCTTTTAAAATATAAAATCGGGCAAAATTTTACAATGACTTTTTGGCTACGGCTTCTGAGTAGTAACTGTTTTCAGTGAATTTTCAAATTTCATCGTGATAAACATAGTATTTGATTTTTAAAAATTTTGATAAAAAAATTTGATGATCAATACAGTAGAATCTCCGTAAGTTCACCATCTAAGGGACTGTCATTAATACTAGATGTTAAATCGCGGATATCACAAATTTGCCATTTCAAATGCACCCGCGCGCGGACTTAGCTTTTTAGGCTTTCTGTTTTAAGATTCGGTGTTGCTTGCTTATATTTAGGCTGAGCTAGAATTCCAACAAATTAATGAATGCGATTAAAATAAAAGGGCCTTTGTTTGATAGAAAAATCAGACTCCGAATCCATTAATAATTAAGTCGCAAAACTCAATCTTTACCGAGGCCTAAAAGCTAAATCAGAGAAAGCTTTGTAATTTCTAATTTTTATCTGTTGCCCAGGGCCGGATTACTAAATGCGCAAATTAGGCAGTTGCCTAGGGGCCACGAGGTTCTGAGGGGCGCCGGAGAAACCTTAAAGTTGAAAATATGTAAGAAAAAAGTTCTCTATTTGACAAAAAAAAAAAAAAAAAAAAAAAAAAAAGAAAGAAAAAGAAAAAAAGAAAGAAAAGAAAAAGTTTTCAAAAATGGGGCTCCCTTCCTTTTTTTTTCTCTCTATCTCATCTTTTACGGCTGTCAAAGAGGAACTTTTTTAGACATGTGGGATCCGGGGCACACACAACAACTATGGGGCCCTACCAAAAGGTTTTGTTTTTTCATTTTTCGAAGGTCGTTGAGAACATGGCCTTTTGTTTTGACTGCTAAAGGGCTAATAGTAGCAGATTTACCATATCTCAAATGTCGCAAATAGGAGGGCCCCCACAACAAAAGGGCCCCAAGAGGGATTTAAAATTGAATATGAAAAAAATATTTACGATAGACAAGTTGGGCAAATAGATCCGTCATTGTGGTCCGACGACATCCCGATCATTAAATGTTGGCTAACGATAAACTACTAAACTCAGTGGCGTAACTACGTACCGCAAAACCCCGCACCACAGGGGGGGGCGGAGTCAGAAGGGGCCCAAAAATTATTGAGCTTTGTTTTCATTCAATTTTGTAAATCAAACTCAGTTTTAAATGCTAATATTTTTTCTGGGACCCCTACAGCCCCAAAACCTATTGACCAAGGGCTTCGATTACGATATTGGGTCCTAAGGCCAAACACTTTTCCGGGGCTCTCTTGTAGTCAAACATTACAATTTTGTCCATTTTCTAGAATAGTTTTAGCCAATTGGGGCCCCCAAATAGCAGGGGCTTTGCTACGGCCTAGTAGGCCTATTCAATAAACAGGCCCAACTTCCATGCGCGAAAACTAAACTTTCCCATCCCTAGGCCACTTGCCATGGCGAGAAGGGAAAAATCCCTGAAAGAAAATGAAAAAGTCCTGGCCGTACCGGAACCCGGAAAAAGACAGCCAAGGAGTTTTTGGGTGGATCTGGATTGGGGGAAGGGGGCAGAGTTGGAAGAGGCCCGAAAATTTTGGAGCTTTGTTTTCAATTTTATCAAAATTTTCCCATAAATCAAACTTAGTTTCAAATGCTTATATTGGTTCTGAGACTCCCTAGAGCCCCAGAACCTATTGACCAAGGGCCCCCAATTAAGATATCGGCGGCCCTAGGTCTAGCAATTGTCGCGGCCCCCCTGTAGCCAAACATCAGGGTTTTTTTCCATTTGCTAAAACAGTTTTAGCCATTTGGGGGCCTCAAATAGCAGGGGCCGCGGTCTAATTTTCCTATTCAGTAAACAGGCCCTGAGTGGAGAGAAGGGGGAGCCCACTGCCATACCTCCGTGCGTAGAAACCAAACTTTGGCTCATCGCTAAAAGTGTCATATTGCCCTCCCTAGACCACCTGACACGAGGAGAAGAGAAAATCCCTGAAAGAAAACGAAAATTCGGAAAAGGGGTAGGATCTGGAATGGGGGACCCAGTTATCAACAGTATGCCCCAGCTTCCTACTCGTTACACATTATAAAGAAAAATCTCACAGCTAGCAGAGATTTATGCTCACGGAAATTTGAAAAGGTTTATATAGAACCCGATTAACGAGTGATAGAGACCCAAACTTAGCAAATTTCAACAATTTATAGTGATTGTCAAAATTTCATTCATGAGGGAGGGGGGAGTTTTCAGTAACGCAATTTTTCTTGCGTCTCTGATGGTCATAATAAAATATAGCAAATTCTAACGAATAAGTTTTTATTTTTAAAGCTGGAACTACATCTGGGCATTTTTTTTAAAGAGGAATGTTAGTTCGAACAAGTTACTGCTAAACCTCTATTCTTTATCAAAAACGCGGTTGAAGATTTATGCACTTGTGACCAAGTAAACTTACAGAATCTCTTATACATGAAATATGAGGTACATAGAAATTTTCAGATACATCTTATATTTGATTTGCCACTAAAAACTATTAATTGCTTAGTTCTTTATTTAACAGCGTATTATAAATTTTCTTAATCCTGCATATACAGTGAAAATTTCGCCGAACGTACACCCCTTAAGCACGAACACCCCTCATTACGGACATTTTTTTTTTTAAATAACATCATCCCCATTTTCAGTAGTTAAACTATTAAATCTCCCTTTCTTATAGTGTGGAGACTTACTTATCCTGACACGGACGCAGCTTTTCTTGTAAAAAGCTCTTTTTAAAATATTTTAGCCAATCTGCCTGGTTTCTTTTTGAAAAAAAAAGAAAAAGACAAGAGAATATGAAAATCCTTTACTTTCACCACATTGGTTGTTCAACACAGAGGAATAAAACCAGAGAGGAACCTAAGGAATGATTCCAAGAAACGCAGCTGTTAGCAAGACTACAGTACTATAAGGTCCTGGCTGTTAGTGGGCATTTCGTGGAATGACTAATAATAAGTGAACAAGTCACTTTGCCGAAATGCATGGGCGGATCATCAAAGAGAACTTGAACGCATGTAAGGTAGGTGCACCAGTTGTGGCCACTGTACCTGTTGTGGCCATTTTTACATTCATTGAAACCAGAAATACTAAGAATATACAGCACTTCAACTAATCCTAAAGCTTCTTTTTATAATTTGAGTAGAATTTCTCAAAACTTTCGCTGTGAGAGGTCCAGAACTTTTCCTCTGTGTAGATGCAGGATGCACTTGTGTGAGGATTAGTGCATTTGTTACTGCTTATTGTTAAGAGAGTGTTTCTTCTTAATCTACTTACATCAGCAATAGTTTTGCATATTTTTAACTAGTTCTGTAAAGTTTTTCTTATCAAGCTAAGATCAAATTTTAATGTGAGTTTTTTACTTTTCATTATTTTGTAACTTACCTGCATAAAATAGTGTGGCCAAAACTGGATCACGAATCGGTATATTTTGCTGGTTGTGGCCAAAGTTATGGCCACAGCTAGACTTACTTGTTCCAGTTGTGGGCATGCAGAATAATTTAAGTATACTGCAAAAATCTATTTCAACGTTATCCAAGGATCCACAATACTTATGTCAAACGTAAAAAGTGAAAAATATAGCCAAGTGACATTATAAACGATCATTGTTTCAGCTTATGGATAAATGAAAGGACGGAATATTTTTGACGTTGTAGCACACTTGTCATTTTAATCAAGTTAAACTGTATTGAAATAGTGAAATTCATTCTGCATCTACATCTATGATTTTCTTTTTAGTTTAACTGAACATTTTAAACTGGACATTTTTTACCAATTACAAAAAAAAAAAAAAAAAACTGTACTCAGGTTTAGATGTAATAGTTCATTTTGTAGGATATTTCTCAGTTGCCGAATGGTAAGATATGTTTTCCATTCCAAAAATCGGAACGTTTATTTCAGCATGTCAAAAAATTAAGCTATTAAATTTTTCAAGCTACACCTCTATACATATAATATATACATACAGTATTACCAATAGACCATGCGCAACGAAAAAAGTAACAACAAATTTATCGGTAGCTCAGCCGGAGTACACAGTAACTAACTTTAAAGAAAAACTCACTTTTCTAATATTAGAGTTTAGATATAAAATTATTCCACTACCGATGATAAAAGAAAAAAAAAAACGCAACACTTTTTTAAATGAGGGAAACATTATACAGTAATATTCTTTATTGAAAATCTCTGTATGTTAAATGTTGGAGTAAAAAATTTGAAGAAGAATGTATTTTTTTTATTTTTTATTTTTATGCGATTTTATCACAACTGCTCACCGTTTTAAAGAACTGTCGTTCACTTTAAGGACGCGTTCGTTCCTAAACGACACATTCCTACTATATAACGGGAGCTGACTCATCTCGCATTTTGATTCCGGAATTGTTGGGGAACAAAATTTGTATTTGTGTAAAAGCCTCCGTTGCAGAAAACTGGTGCCCGAGTTTTAGATGTGTTGCCTGATTCATGTTAAATGAAGGAGGTTTAACTAATAAAAATTAAAAACAAATAACGTGTGAAAATAGGGTTCATTACAGTAATCCGTTCACGATACATGAATTTTGAATTTGAGAACTAAGTTTACGTTCTAGATTTACCTTAAATAACATTTTACTCAACTTTTCATCAATTGTTTCACGACATAGCAATCAGCAAATATATTCAAAGTATTCACAAATACTAGCAACAACGTTAGGTCGAAAGCTGCCTAAAGCATTGGTTTCCTAGAAGCGAACACGCTTAGCGTCGGCGTCGTTCCTCGCCGAGGCGAAAACTTGATTCTTCTGCTCATGCGCGCCCGAGCCAATTCGGCGTTCTGAGTGGTCACGTCGGAATCCACTTGACTTTGATTTCAGCGTTACGTCGATGAGCGACGTCGAAGATCGGCGATTTGCTTCTAGGAAACCAAGGCTTTAGAACCAAAGTGTTGGATAAAGTCGTCCTGTCCTACTTAAGGCGAGCTGAAAAGATCCGACGCTTTAGACCTAAATTGCCGGCGAAAAAAATTGTATTTCTACAAAAGTCTCATTGCAGAAAACTGGTGACCAAGCTTTAGATGTGTTGCCTGATTGATGTTTGATTTTTTTATTCTGTTAGATGAAGACGAGTTAATTGATACAAATTAAAAACAAATAAAGTGTGAAAATGAGGTTTATTACAGTAAACATTTCTCGATACCATTTTATTGAATTTGTGAACTGAATTATCTTTCTAGATTAACCTCAAGCGACATTTTACTCAACTTATCATCAATTGTTTCACGACATAGCAACCAACGAATTTCATAACGTATTTATAAATACTAGAAACTAAGGCTCCTATATAAGGGGAGCTGACTTACCCGACATTTTGGTTCCAAACTTGTTGGGCGAAAAAAATAGTATTTGTACAAAAGCCTCATTGCAGAAAACTGGTGTCCAAGCTTTCGATGTGTTCCCTGATGTATGCTTGATTATTTTATTCTGTAGATGAAGGCTATTTAATTAATACAAATTAAAAAGAAATAAGGTGTGAAAATGAAGTTTATTACAGTAAACATTTTCCGATCCTTTTTTGCTGAATTTTTGAACTAAGTTATATTTCTAGATTCACCTTAAGTGACGTTTTACTCAACTCAATATCAATTGTTTTACGACATATCAACCAGCGAATATTATAACGTATTTATAAACACTAGAAACGAGGTTGGATCCAATTTTGTCTTGGAACCAAAATGTCGGATAAGTCAGCCTGGCCTATTCAAGGGGCTCTACTAGAAACGAGGTTGGATCCAATGTTGTCTTGGAACCAAAATGTACGAGATGTCAGCCTGTCCTTTCCAAGGGGCTCTAAGTATCACGATGCCAGTATGAGAAGCACCAAAACCTATGCATGAATTTGAGGCGGCAGAGGATAATGTTTAAAGCATACTCTAAGCATTGAACATTGCGAACCAATTAGAGTCACATAAGGGTAATGCCTCGAAATTTATCCAAACGAATGATAATTGAGATTCGCATCGAGCAAATTATTTTTTGAATTCAAGTAGTGCAAATAAACGATATTAATCGGTGCTTCTAAAGGTTGTAATTTGTCATTCATTTCGGGCTATTCTTTAAGGTTTTTTATCCGTAGAAAAATCGAAATGAAAAACACTAATGAATCCACTTACTAATTACAAGTAGTTTAGCAAATTCTAAACTTACAGAGTAACTGCAAATAATTGCCCCACATTCAAAGCCAAGAGTTAAAACAATGACGAACAAATAACATTCGATAGGAAAGAAACTAACAAAGAGGAAAAATAAATAAAATTATTTGGATAAATATTCTTCATGATCGTATTTAGGCATTTAAAACGATATAATTAAAGAATATAGCTCAAAAACACATAATATCAGGAAGAAATTGCTCAAAAAAAAAAAAAAAAGTAGAGGCATGTGAAAAAAGCAAATTTTCTGAAGAAAACGAGTACAAGAGGATGAAACGCATCCCGGGAAAATGACTCAACTTTTAGTCAAATTACAATATTTATCCCATTAGTCAAGTAGAATTTTGTCACGTAAGAATTAATTTAGAACATTTTTTTTTTTTTTTTTTTTTTGGGTTAGTACATTTCCAAAGTCTTTTGACAGTTAAAGCTCCTGCCAACCTATCAAGCACCAAGTATGGAACCCGGTCTTATGGAGGACGACAAAATTCGGAAACTAACCTCATTTGATACATGTAACTTTCTTACTTTGCTCCTAAACTCAGAGAATTGAACTATGTCAATTTTAGATCCAATGGCTGTATGGCAAACATTTCAGAAAGATCTCAGTGACGACATATTACAAGGAGAACGTTAGCAGAAATACTATGATTGTCGTTCAATGTTAAATGACAGACTGTAAAAAAAATTCCGAAGCGTTACTAATTATTTTCGTGGAACGTTTCGGGATTTCACAGGATTTTATTCTCTTCCTGAGAAAAATCAACTATCTTTGTCAAAAAGCTTCTTGAATTTCTACAAGTTGTACGAATGCATACTTCTCACTGTTGTGAAAAATATTTTTAGCTACCAGTAAAAAGGTTAACCGGACGTATTTAATAAGCGTATCGGCAGCAGTTTGATTACGGCCTGCCGGGATGACTAAGCTCCGAACAAGAGCAAATCAGACTTTAGGTTCCGAAGCTCCACGAGTGAGTTATATTCATGGTATCCGCTTTCAATTTTGTCCTGGTTATAAAGTTTATCGGAAATAAAATACGAAAGTATCGAAAAAGCATTATTTTTACAATAACTTTAAATTGAATAAAGTAAACCATGTTTATTGCCATCTACACTCTGCCTCTGTAGCTCGTACTGCAGCAATTCTTTCACTATTGCAAAACTTACAGTAATGAATTACCAAAGACTATAGCAACAAAAATTTTGTCTAAAATAGAAAAGCTTCATTAGCAACCTTTTAAGTATCCCGCCGCTTATTAAAATCACATTCGCTCTGAGGACATTTGATTTTATAAAGCGGCTGATTTTATTAACCGGTTTACCTCTACATTTAAAAAAATGAAGGTTTTGAAGTTTAAATACTCTAAAAATGAATATAATTACTTCATTTATTTCTTTTCTAAGTATTTCAAAATTCAGTTATCATTTTAACTAAACAGGAGGTATACTTTTTTTTTATTTCCACAAGGATATGAAAATATAGGCGTATTGTTGTTTACTTAACATAATTGGGAGAGCAAAGATTCAATATCGATTGAGAGTTTACAAAGTGTTTTGTAACGTTCAACTTTATATTTTCCTCTTATTCTAAAGTGCATTGTACATTATCGCCTGCCGGAATGACTAAGCTCCGAACAAAAGCAAATCAGACTCTAGGTTCCGAAGCTCCACGAATGAGTTATATTCATGGTACCCGCTTTCAATTTTGTCCTGGTTATAAAGTTTTTCGGTAATAAAATACGAAAGTATCGAAAAAGCATTATTTTTACAATAACTTTAAATTGAATAAAGTAAACCATGTTTATTGCCATCTACACTCTGCTCTGTAGCTCGTACTGCAGCAATTCTTTCACTATTGCAAAACTTACAGTAATGAATTACCAAAGACTATAGCAACAAAAATTTTGTCTAAAATAGAAAAGCTTCATTAGCAACCTTTTAAGTATCCCGAAATGCCCAATAATGATCTCCCAAGAGTCTTCCTGTGCCGACTGCAGCTCCGAGTCAACTTTTTTAAACCAAAGCTCAAATATCTACCATTATTTTTTCTGAAAATTGGCTACGCTTTTGGAACGAATCAATTTTCCATTTTTAGTAGATCACGGGGGATGACGTCTCGATGACGCAGTAAGAGGTGCAAAATAGAATAGCAATGCTAAATGTCATGGGTGTTCTGCTATGGTTACATCAAATTCATATATATATATATATATATATATATATATATATATTGCAATTCAACTTGATCCGCAACATTAGGGGATTTTCGTTTTGACAATGTAATCGAGGGAAAAATAAAAAATCAATCTACTTAACTTGAATGATTTGTACTGAAGCTAAAAAAGACTAGGAATGATAATCAACAGATAAAAGGGATAACTTGAAAATATTTTTACAGTGTTTCTGGTTACAACTAAGATTTGAAAGGAACTTGAGGGAATTTAAGAACTCCAGAACGAAACAACGACCTCTACACACCCCTCAACCCCAGATTCCTTATGAGTTTTGTAGCAATCTTTAGTGAACATAATTTTCTCCTCTAACCTTCATTTTTCATGAGATAGTCTGAAGTGGAAAAAAATGTCTCGAAAAAAATTCGATATATGAGGCCCCTAGTTTCAAAACCGGATACTTGCAAAAAATTCGATTTTCTTTTTTTTTTTTTTCTTGTTAATCTTGTAGAGAATCATAAGGCCTATTTGCCTGCCCAATATTAGGTTCAAAAACCGCTTCTTTCCCCCTTGAAATGGGGCGGGAAGGTCTGCCTCAGTTTCAAAACCGGACTTTTACGTCTCCTGTAAAATTTGGTTTTCTACAAGTATCCGGTTTTGAAACTAGGGGCCTCATATAGAAACAATTTTTCTATGTAATGAACATAGAAATTTGCTGAGATTTTGATGTATAGAAAATTTTGATATGTGGAAATTCGATATATGGAGGTTCGACTGTATATATATTAATTCTTCGCAAAATTCAACATGTTCAAAAATATCAGTTAATTAGGTTATATTAGTATAATCAATTTGAACAAATTGAAATTTTTGGAATCAGTATATTTCCAAGTAATAGAGTTGATTATTTTAAAGCTGAATTCTTCCCTTGAGGTAGTTACTGCTTCCCTAATAGAACGATTATTGCAGATTTGAAGCCAAATGTAGTCAGAAGTTGGTTTTAAAAGAAAAAAAGAATGGAAATTTCATATTAATAAAAAGATCACGTGCAACAGTGATAACAGCAATTTTTTTAAAGTATTTTTTGCTCCTTTTCTGTACTCATATCGTCTAGAAACTAGTATGTTGTGGCCAGGGCCGTCCGATGAGCTGACGGCGCCCGGGGCGAATGTTTCCTGGCGCCCCCCCCCCCCCCCATTAGCACAGAAAAATCAAGTTATAACATCAATGCATCATACGCGTGAACGCATCATACTTGCATTTTTTAAATATTAATGAACAAAACAATCAGAGAACTTATAGATAATGCAAAGTAAAACGCAAGCAATGAATATGTTTCTAATATTTATTTACATTAATACCCCAAAATCTTTTCGAAAAATGGCAATGTTAAAAATTTAAATATTTATCTTGTAAAATGTTTCCATACAAGAAAAAAAAAACGAGCAATGAAAACTGAATTAGTTACTCACATTGATCAAATAAAGAACACGAATAAATAATTTGTAAACTATAAATATAAAATGTGTTTTTCGAAAGAAATTACATCAAAATAAAATTTCGATCTGGACTCATCCATTGATTCTTTTTAAGAGGTTTTTGCTTTTGCATGTTCCAACTTAATACTAGCATTTATATATGTGGAAACAAAGATGCCATTTTTTTTTCCATCAATTTTTTGAAGTTTCTGTTCTACGTAGCCAGATTCATGGGTGCCCCATCACGAAGGGGAGAGATACGGCTCAGAGTGTTTTCAAGAAAGACTTCACTTTGTTACTTGGTGTTTCAAAGCATTTGAGGGGGGATAGGCACCCCATCGCCCCATATTTGTAATGAATTTACTGAATAAAAATATATTACCTAATTTGTCGTTTTGCTTTCTACTTTTAGAGCCAAAAGCTAAGCCGACAGTACCGAACCGTAACAAACTGAATGATTTTTGGTAACTAACTCCTAATAAATCAAAATGATAATCCTTGGTTTTAAATGCACATTATTTTGTGAAGAAAAATATTATATATAAATGCGTTACTTTGCTTGTAATTTAAATATAGGATGTATATATTTTAGTCCTTATTTCGAATTTATTTAAGGTTTTTATTCTTAAACAAGAAGTTCTGTCTAGAACTAAACGAGCCTACTTTCCCATATACCCATACTACTCTCTAGTACCTGATCAATATTCTCAAAAACAGCTAAAATCGCAAATTGTTTCAAAAATATTTTTTTAAATATTTTAAGCTGATTTCTAGGAATAAAATATTCCTCACTCATCTTAAAAAAAAAAAAAAAAAAAAAACAAATAGCAGCACCTTTTAAACAAAGCAGCTTATACACTTTTTTCCATTAAAAAATTTTTTTTAACAGCTTTCAAAACGAAAAAATAATAATTAAAATTAATAAGTTTATTAAAATAAATACAAAAAAAATCGTTTCTTTTTCCCCTGTTGCCAAAAATAATTTTTTAATTGAATTAATGCAATTATCAAAATAAATAAAACAATAAAATGTCAACTTAAAGAAATAATTTTCATTGTCAAAAAAAAAAAAAAAAATCGCCTGCTCATATCTTTATGTAGAAACATGACTGACTTCGAGTTTATTCGCCGAAAACTGAATACCTAAATTAAAACTTTAGCGTGAAAATTAAAACAAGTCATATCAACAATAATTATTTCACAGTTAAAACCATAGCTGCGAAGTCGGAGTCGGAGTCAATCTCATTTTTGATAAAGGAGTCGGAGTCGAATATCGAAGGAGTCAGTCATCTGCCCTCCGTGTATAAATTTTTGCCAAAGCTAAGAAAGCAGAGTTGAAGTCGGGGATTCGGAGTCCGATTAATTATCGGGCACAGGAGTCGGAATCGGAGTCTGGAGTTTGGCGTCAAGAGCTATTTCCAACTAAATTTGTTTGAAGTAAATCCGCCTTCAAGTACAGAATCTACATTGACTTTCAGTTTCCCCGTAGGCGCTAATGTTAAGGGATTTGAACTGTTCAAAATTGAACGGAAAATTGTTCAAATCAAAAATATATTTTAGGGTCTGGTGGGGTAAAGTGGTCATAAAATCGTAGGTTTTCAACTTTGGTGGATAATAAATACAACAAATAATTTAAACACCTCAACTTTTTTTGTTGTTATTTTACATTGCATTATTAAAGAACACAGTACTCTGAAGTTTAGAAAAACAAATATTGATTTAATTAGTTTTATAACACTTTCTTTTCCCTTTGTATTTATGACCACTTTACCCCATGGGATGGGTGAAAGTGGTCACAGCATGGGGTAAAGTGGTCATAGTTAAAAATAAATGCAAAACCGTATTAAATAACCCTAATATTTGTATATGTCAGTTATTTTTATGGTTACAAGTATATGCACTAATATATGCGTGTATTCACGAAAATTATGCATTGGTTTTGTCTACTTTATTACATATAATAATGTTAAATTACCAAAATTTTTGTCAAAAGCAAATCAAAATTGTAACAGATAACAATGTGTTTTTCCTGTATTTTTATGTAATTAAATAAAGTTCCTCAGAGACCCACTTGCTCAGATTTATCTGAGCATTTAAAACCGATAAACCAAGTAATTGGTAGGTGCGGGTGGTCTCTGAGGGTGTCAAGTGTCAAATGTCATATGCTTGTATGTAAGTATCTACTCGAGTACGTACGTGTATCAGAGCATTTTTTAACATAGGTACTATGCGACACCAATGTCGCGTAGTGAAAAAATTCTGTCGCCTAGAAGATGCAAAATCAAACTACTGGGTGACATTGGAAAATTCAACAATGGTTCCACTCCTCGTTTTTGTAAAAGGATTTCAAACCTTTCTTTTCTTTCCTCTTGAGCAACAGAATTACATCGGGCATTTTCCAGCCGTCAAGCAAAAGCAGTTTTTCTCTTTTTTTCCTACTCGTTTAAAACCGCCCGACTGGTTACGAAAATATGTCATCCCCTGCGGGTTAAGGGGTGCTAATCGTTGTCGCCATCCAGTCATCATTGTACCGTACATCGGGTACACTCAGTGGTGTTAATTCCAGACTAATCAGTGATTCACTCGGGGTGTGATGATTTTTAGCGGGAACTTGAGGGCTTATGAACAAAACGGGCAGTTTAGAGTAAGAGTTTACGAACGAAAGGCGCTTTCCTTGACAGATTATTTTTTCTCTTCCCACCCCACCACTCAGCATGAAATGTTGTTCTTTCCTTCATCAAAAAGGTAAGAAAAATAAATGATTATGCTTTGATTTTAATTTGTTATTTAATTCAAATACATACGCTTCTTATTTTAATATATGTCTGAATAAATAAGAAGAATGTCGAAATATGGTTTAGAGAGGGGATTTCAACCTTTTTTACTCATGGGCCACATTGCAAGTTTTTGGAGATGAGGCGGGACAACAATACTTTAGTTCATATGGTTTAGTTCGCACTCCCCCACCTCCCTCCTTCCCTCAACCTGCCACATTCATCCATAACTTTTTTTAGAATAAACGCCCAGTAGCATGGGGCAGGGGCGGATACAGAAAAATCTTTTGAAGGGGGTCCGGTAAATTGAATGCCCCCACCCCCACACACATACATTCGGTGTTTCATAACAAAGTTTTCATGAATTTATTTTAAAATGTTTTATTTATTTATTTGTTTATTTTTTTTAATATTCCTTCTGTCAATATGAATCTACTTCTATAAGTTCCTGAGTGTACTAACGAGAAAATCGCCCGTCAAGGTATAACGGGTGAAAATTGCTTCTACATTTGAACGAAGCCATTGCCTGTTTGGTGATATTTTGATACTTAAAATTGTAACCCTAACTCCAGTAGATTAACCCAAAGCTCCAGTAGGTAGCGTTCATTTTTTACCATTTTTTCTTTTCTTTATTCTCTGAAATGACACAGTCTTACCAGTAAAACTGTTAAGTTGCCGGATCGAGTTCAACCTTGTCACAGTAAGGTCTTTCCAAAGCATGTTAAACATTACCAAAACATAATATCAAATTATCATGCCGTGGCGCAAGTTTCATTGTTAAAACACGCGGGTTACTCGATCATTTGCTATTATATATATGAGGATATGATTCCTCCTAAACTAAAAGCTGGATTCGACCATGCATGTATTTGTCTTCTAGAAAGTGGTAAATGCTAGCCAAACGTTCGTTTGTATCACGCCTCGACATATTTAAAAAATACTAATTGTTCTATGTTCTTATTTGTAACAAGCACATCTGTTTCGTTTCAAATGTGCATATTTGTTGCGTCTGTTCTTGGTTATGCAGAAATAAATCACCAGGGTCATTTTCCAAACTTTTGCCTAAACAACATTTGAAAAATTTCAAACATAAATATCATCAATTGTTTTATTTATTTCGGGAAGAATTTCTTGTAATAGTTTATTTTTAAGGGTACAATCATATTCGAGGCAGTGAGAAGCAAAAGGATGCAAGTGGCAAAATTAAAAATTTGGAGATAACCAGTGCAAATGGTAAGTGAACCCCTTCTCTGTCTTGGGGCAAAAGATGGTACTAGTAGCCCTGGTAGGTGCTGCTGTATAGCATGATTTAGAAAAAAAATCCAATTAACGAAAGCCTACTTAGGACGTAATCTTTATACGCGCTTTACTAGAAACTTGAAAACGTCCACTTGCATCCCTTTGCTTCTCATTGCCTCATTTGAACTTAGTATTTCATGCAACTAGAGATATTTTACTTTAAAAGTAAATTTTTCACCTTCAATGTCATGAGTGTTACTGTACAACATGACAGTATTTTAACGAAGTATTTAAATGTTTATTTTTACGAAAAATCATACATGTTATGAATAAATTTGTCCCTTGAATCGCATAAAAAAATAATAATTTTTAAATAAAAATGCACAATATTCATCGTCATAAGTGTTACTACGTATCATATTTTCACTGCCTGTCAAACAAAATTATAAATGAAAAGAAAAAAAATATTTTAAAATAATATTGTTAGAAAAATAACATTGCTTTTAAGTAAGCTACAAATTTTAATAGAGTTATTATGCATTTATTTTGTTTTTTTTTTTCAAATGAATTTTAGAACTTGTTTACTAGGTAAAACTCACGACACATATGATTAGACTTTGATAAGATGTGCCGTTTCCGTTAATAATCGTGGTTTTTCCAAGAAATTGCCATATCATTTCTTTCATTTTAACTACACATTAAGAAAAAAAAATATTATTGATTCCATCAAGGAAAAATTAGTGAACGAATCGCGATAATACGTTCCTTTGGGTTTGAAACCAGTGAGTTAAATGTATTCTGCCACTCTGCGCATCTGACTCCAGCCTTACTTTTTTAGCAAACAAAACTGCTTTTGTTCAAAATATGCAGTGTGTTTTGTGTTCTTTTTAATTATCTATATCCGTAACTTTACCAAAGATAGTCTATAGAATGCGATTTTAAGTTTACAAATTAGAAAATTTTCCTGAGATGGGAAATCTTCTGGGATGGGAGGCCTTTTAATCTCTCCTCTTAAATCACCGTAGATCGTTTAAAAGAGCTTTTTCATAGTTACAATTTCAAACAATATCTGAGGGAGCTCTCCAAACCTCTTCTCCCCTACCATTACCAAAGATAATTAGAATGCATTTTTACGGCAGCAAGTTAGAAAAATTTCCTGGTGTGGGGCTTCGAGTCTTTCCTTCACGTAACATCATGAAAATATGGTATTAACCTGCGTTTTTAGAACTACAATTGCAAAAAAATTCCGCCGGAGAACCCCCGAACCTCCCTCTTCTTTACATAATTGGAGATAATATTTGCGTTTTTAAAAGGTTTCAATTTTGAAAAATGAGTGACAGAAGGGTGGTCCTCAGACCCCTTAATATTACGAAAGACAGTTAAAGCCATTTCTCCCCTAACATTGCCAAAGATCGTCTAAAATGCGTTTTTAAGACTACAAATTTGAAAATTTTCGGCGGGAGAAACCCCCGGACCCCCGTATTTCGGAGTTAATATTATAAAGCAAGATATCATCTTTTCCCGGTAATCTAATAAGCGAACTCGATTACTTACAATCAAGTTCTTTTTGTCAATATTTAGATATATTAAAGGTTTACTCATAAACCAGAAGCTGAACCTATTATCGTTGTATCTATTTAAGATACACTCTTAAATTAATTAAAGGGCCGCCAGTTCCATACGTCCCCTACGTTTTTGATCTCACGACGGATATAAAAAGATATATATATAGCAACAGTTAGACATTTAATTATTTTAAACTTATGTCGCCTAGTGAAAATTCCTTAAAAAATGCTATGACGTGTATATACGTGTCTACCTGAGTATATAAGTGTTCGTATACATACGAGTAAAAGTAAGTATATACTTGCATAGTCGAATGTAAGTCTGCATAGATAAAAAATACCCATATCGCAGATACCCATATACGTATTTATTGGTGCATTTATGTGAATACGTTTGTATACGTGCCTACACGAGTATATGCGTATGCATACGTATATACTCGTATATTTAACCCCATTTACGGTAAAAACAATACATATTAAGTGAAATTAATATTTAATTCATATCTGCCTTATACATAACTCTTAAGTGACATTAGAAGAACAATATTCGTTAAGCCTAATATTATGACCACTTTACCCCATCTTACTGAAATTGTTCTAAAAAATTATCTAAAATATATTCAGCTAACTGCTAATGAGTAAGCGATCTTAAGACATGTAGGAAGCTTCCTGTGCCGTCAATCTGTTCATAATTCTAACAGACAAAATTTCCCAAAGAAGTTAAAAGAGGTGTTTAGATTTTTAAAATTTTCATATTTACACAAAATATTTTGTTTACCAAATAAAATTTTGCCAGGTTTGGAAATTTTGTATTAAAAATGTAGTTTATAACTCCCCGAATCTAAAATAAAATTTTCACATCCATTCGAACATTTATTTCCAAGCTATAGTCATTTATTTGACGTATGACCACTTTACCCCATTGACCACTTTCCCCCACCAGACCCTATATACAAGTTTTTCATCAAAAGTTTTTTCCTACAAAGTTTGTTTGAAGCAAATTCGTCTCACAGTTCGGAATTGCCTTGGATTTCCCCGTAGGCGCTAATGCTAAGTTTTTTTGAACTGTTCAAAATTGAACAAAAAATAATTCAAATGAAAAAGTGAAATATGGGAATGAGGTGTCCTCGCCGAGATTTTTCGAACAAAAAAAAGTTTGTTCGAATCGGACTATTCATTCGAAAGTTATTAGGGGGGGGGGGACAGACAGACAGACCGACAGACAGACATTTTCCCCCATCTCAATACCCTACTTTCCAATTTTTAAATTTTCTATATTTATTTAATTATTTTATTTTTGACTTTTTTTTGTTTTTCGCGATATTTTTAAGATGCATTAAGCCTTCTTTCATGCTTTTTCTTCTTTCTCTGACTTTTACTGGGAAAGTAAGCTAAAAAGAATAAAATACAACTGAATTACTGAAAATAATAATTCAAGGCCAGATTAAGGCAAGGGTGCATGCGACACGGGCCCTATATCGTGATCTTATCATTTTGTAATGTTCTCCGCCATTTGAAATTAAAAGAGAAAAAAAAAACATCAAACAAGACCCTAAAAAATACCAATATGAAGGCTCATGTAGCAAAATGGTAATGATAATGGTAATGGGTTCTTGGCTACAAGAGGAATATTTTCGTGTACTAAGAAAAAAATTGAGAATGATTGCAATGATTCTCTATTTTGGGTGTCTATGATTGTGTATCTATGATACACGAAATAAGGGAGGCGCCCCCTCATTTCGTGGCGCCCGGGGTGATTGCCCCGCTCGCCCCCCTCTTCGGACGGCCCTGGTTGTGGCCATCATGAAACTTTCTCTTATACAGTAAAGCTCTGTTTATACGTTTTTCAAAGGATAGTATGAAAAAAAGCGTATGAATAAGAGAACGTATAATAGGTATACGTTAATATGTATTAGATTCTGCAAGGATAAATTTAAAAACGTATAATTGTTAAAAACATATAAAAGAGAAAAGTATATACGGTGCTTCACTGAATCTATCTGATGAATTAGTTCTTGTATCTGTAGCAAAATTATGCTATTCTCAAGAACGGAAAGATTTTGCACTGTTAAAAAATTCCGAAACGTTACTGGGTATTTCTGTGTTACGTTTCGGGATTTTAATGGTTTTTATCCACTTCCTGGAAAAATCAAGCATCATTGTCAAAACGTTTCCTGAATGGCTACAAGTCGCACGAATGCAGACATCTCACTGTTGTGAAAAATATTTTTAGCTCCCACTTTAAAGATTAACTGAGCGTATTTGTAAAGTGCATCGTCTTCAGGTTAAGTACGGCCCCTTTCATGCTAATTAAGCTCCTTAAGGGAGCAAATAAGTATGGACTACCGTTGTTTTGCAAGAATGTCAGACGAGTAAAATGCTGGTTACTTACCAGCAATTCTGGCTTCTCTTTGGTCATGTTTGCAATAATGCTCTTGGAACTTCCTTGATAAATCAGAAAGATGTCAAGCTATCATATTATACCTTCCTAAGTTTACTTGATGTTTCCAGAGACACGACCGGCTTTTAACGGGGATATCTCTGAATTTTTCAGTAGGCTTCCAGGATAATGTCCGGAAGGTTACTGAATTTCAGCGAAAAAACGTTCCTCTATTTTGCAAGATATGTTACTGGCAGAAATTGGGCACATCAGCTGCCCATTATTTCCCAGGAACGTTCCTGAATCGTTTTTTACAGTGTGAGAATTGGGAACTAGGCGACTTAATTCATTCGCGTTAAACTTTTGGCACCAATGCCTGCGCGAGGAATGCTTTTCCTATGCATATGTGTAAACAAAAAGTAGGGAGATATTTATTAGCAGAGGGTTGCCTAAAACATCACGCTGTAAAAGCGATTCAGAAACATTCCTGGAAAATAATAGGCAGCTGATGTGCCCAATTTCTGCCAGTAACATATTTTGCAAAAACCAGGGACGTTTTCTGCTATAAATCAGAAACCTTTTTGAAATTTTCCTTGAAACTTTCTGAAGGATTGGGAATTTTACTATAAAAATTAAATAGGTTTCACTATTTGGGGAGGGGAGGATTAGAACAGACCTGATTTACCACGAAAACTCCAGAAGCATTAGGGCAACCATGGCTAAAGCTGTGTAAGTAGTGATTGCAATACCCGTATACCGGAATACCCAATACCGGTATTTGCTGGACTAGAATACCGGTATTTTCGGTATTAGCTAAAAATAATAAATAGTTTTTAATTAAAAAGTTTTCAATTTAAAATTAGATATCTACTGTTATTATAAATAAAATTTTCTTTTCGATGAGACACAGTACCGAAATCAATCTATTGAAGTAAAAATTTGACTTCAAAAGCATGAATTAATAGAACATCAATGAATAAAAGTAGCGAAATGATTACAAGATAATATTTTCATCCTTAGGCGGCGATTGGGGCTTATAAGTGAGGGTGCAAAATTTTTTTAGGAAGTTGAAGACTATTTTAGGCTATCTTGAGTGGGGGGGGGGGGGCTTCCGATGTTCTCTCGCGTAAATGTATTGGAATGGTAGTTTTAAAAACGCCGTTTTAGATGAGTTTTATCAACGTTTGGGGAATAGAAAAGAGTTTCTAGGGTTGTCCCCGCAATGTTTTTTTTTTTGAGCAATCACATTGCTTATTGTTCTCATTTGACTGTTTTGATGTTTCTATGATTTTATTTTCCCCCGCCTCCCTCTGCAGCACCACCGTCGACCGGCCCCTCCCGATGCTACTGCTCTAGCGAAAACCGTCTCCAGGTTGCGTCCATATCCTACACACAAACGCATACATACACACACCTACACACACACAAACATACACTCACACATTCCCACACACTCATGCCTGCTCACACATATACACATTCACATACACACACTCATGCCTGCATACAAACACAAAGACACACGCCTACACACGCGCATTCGTGATTGCGAAAAACATAATTAGTATTCAAGATATCAAAATTCAAATTAATTTCTTTTTGTTTTGTTTTGTTTTGTTTAATCATAATAATAATAAAAACGAGAACTTGGACTGTCTTTGGTAATGTAAGGGTAAGGAAGGCTCTTCGCGGAAAAAAAGCTTAAATTCAAGTCTTAAAGACGCAAATTAAAGCCATCTTTAGCAGACTTATAGCAAGGGGTTTGGAGTTCTCTCCCAGAAATTTCGCAAAGTTAAAACATTTTTTAAACGTCTTTTAAACCTTAATTTAGATTTCTCTTTTATTGACTTAAGGAGGAACGAAAGGGTTCGGTGGTTCTCTCAGTATTATCTTTATTTATTTATTTATTTATTTTTATTTATTTATTTATTTATTTTTGTTTATTTATTTATTTATTTTTATTTATTTTTATTTATTTATTTATTTTTATTTATTTATTTTTTTTTACATTTTTTTTTTAACTGATGAAATCCCAAGAACTTAGTCTTGAATTTCCTTTGGGGACTTCAGAAAAAGATCTCCAGATTTTTTTTCTTTTTTTCTAAATTGGAGTCTTGAAAACACAGTTCTACGCTATTCACTTCCTGATTTTTTCCCCTCAAACTGGAGTCTTTATAACGCAAACTTAAGTAATCTTTGAACTTTTTATAAAAGGGAGAAAGGAGTGCGCTCGGAAATTTTCTTCCGGAAAATGTTCAAAATTTGAAGCTTTAAACCTGAAATGTTAAACACTATTTGGTGACGTTAATGTTTGGGTATTCTCACCCAGAATGTTTTCAAATCAAAATCTTAACGTTGAGGCAATGTTTGATGATGAAAAAAGTGCAGGGGCAGTCGCGCCCCCCCCCCCCCCCCCCCCCACCCCCACCCGAATCGCCGCCACTGTTTTCATCACTAGATGGTGTGATGAATCGTACTATCCTGAGATTTTGTAAACCACGTTTTTATTTTCTCCAATTTCTAGATTGCCCTTTTATGAAAATTAATTTTAAGTGGCGTGAAGTTTTAGAATTTATGTGTTGTGCTATGAACAATTTATTCTAACTATCAATTGCAGCAATTCTTTATGATAATATTTTTAATTTATAATAATATTTGTCTCAACTGAACTGAATTTAGAGAAAAACTGTTTCTTATTAGAAAACAAACAGTAATTTTCTGTCACCGGTATTAGCATGCTTTTCTGTCTCACAACTCAGTTTTACACTGAGCGAAATAATCTTTATAATGCAATACACATTTGCAATGAATTATTCTAGTCTAGAGGCTTGATTTTAAGAAGATTTTAAGGGCGTAATAGAAAAAAAAAAAACAGTAGCTATTTTCACTATCCACTTTTATCAATGTTTTTTTTTTATTGATACTTTAAGAGTATAAAAATGCATAATAGTTAAAAAAAAAATCAAAATTGTAGCTGGTGGAGACTGGCAAAGTGGGGATTCTAAAGAAAAGGGGGTCTCCTGGTTGACGCGATTCCAATCCGCCAGGTGATCTGAAACATTAAGTTAAGGTTAAGTCTTATTAAACTTTCTGAAACTCTAAAACCATGTACGTATAAAACAATCGGTTTTACTTTCAAATTAATTTTCTGATTTTTTCCCCCTTAATTCTATAAAAGAAAGTTATTTTCATTTCTTGAAAAATTTGTTATTTGTGGCTTACGCTCTTTCAACAAAAACCGATTAATTTTTGAAATATGACAAACGTATCCAGAAAGTACAATGAACGTTTTTATAATTATTGACCGTCTATACATATTTCCTGCACTACTTTAAATACAATGAGAGTTCTAACGTTTATTGAACGTATTTACAAGCGTAGTTCACTTCTTTCGGAACAAAACTGCTAAACTGCCCCGCCGCGGAATTACTTTTACCGTTATTTCAACTGCTTAGATTTTTTTCTTAGTTCTGCTTCTTAACAATGAAGTTGAAAACTTTCAATTTCAACAAACGAATTCCTTGAAAATATTTTTTTGAAAGTAATTTTTCGAAAAACACCTGAAACGAGAACTGTTCACTTATTTTTTGCCAAAAGTGGTTTTAAAAAAATCTTTTAAAAGGTGCCTTATTTATGAAGTTTGGGGAAGTATTAAAGAATTTATGGCGCACTCACAAAAAAAAAAAAAAGAGAGAAATGATTTTGTTTATGTTTTGGAACAATTGGATAGCAAAAAGCACGGTTTGAGAGTCATATTCTTTTTGCTTTAAACTATTTAATTATTTTTGTTTAAATTAAGTATTTTCGCTTAAAATTAATTAATTATTTTCGCTTAAAACTAGCTCATTATATTCAGGTTTTATTTGCATTGGAGCTCACAGGCGCTCAGCCCCTGCACTTCATTTTTTGCAACTAAATTTTTCAAATTGGGTAGTGAGAAGCGGAACTCATCCATATTGAGCTACGGAGCCTCCTTGTGCTTCAACTTCGAATTCCGAAACTAAGGAATAATCATTTCCTTAGCGGATAATAGAGAGTGTTCCAAAAATGACTGACACATTTGAAAAATCAATAAAAGCTAAACGGGCAGCAATGGAAATATACCGTTTTTTTGCATTATGCTTGGGACAACAGTAAATTTTCAGAAAGACAAACTTTCAAAATTAGTTACAATGTTCCTAAACAGATGGCGCTGCAGGTATTTTGAGACAGCTTCAGGTGTGTCTGAAAATTTACTGTTTTCTCAAGCATATTGCAAATAAACAGTGTACTTCTGTCGCTGTCCGTTCAGTTCGCATTGATTTTGCATATGTACCGGTCATTATGGCGATCTTATAGACTGCGTTTTCTTTTATACCTTTAAACTACCTGTAGCGCCATCTGTTGAGGAACATTGTAACTAATTTTGAAAGTTTGTATCACAATTTACTGATGTCGGAAACATAACGCAACAAACGGTATATTTCTATCGCTGCCCGTTAAGTTTTTTTTTTTTTTTTCATTCGTTAAATGTATCAGTCATTTTTGGAACACGTTGTACGCGTTCATCCCGCTCTTTCCTTACACAAATAGTTAACACACGTAATGCAACGGAACATAAAATACAGCAGCTTTCGTATCATCGGAATAAGGCACTGATTTTTTGACATTGAGCGAAAAAAGTAACATTTGTACAAAAGCCTCATTGCAGAAAACTGGTGACCAAGCTTTAGATGCGTTGCCTGATTTATGTTTGATTATTTTATTCTGTAGATGAAGACAATTTAAATAATACAAATTAAACACGAATAAGATGTGAAAATGAGGTTTATTACAGTAAACATTTCCCAATACATTTTTGTTGAATTAGTGAACTAAGCTATCTTTCTAGATTCACCTTAACTGAGATTTTACTCTATTTATCATCAATTATTTTACGACATAGCAACCAGCGAGTATAATAACGTACTAGCTGCGTACCCGGCAATGCACGGGCTCCCTAAAAATGAAAGAGATGTCCAGTTGATGTTTTTGTAGCACTCTCACATCAGTTTCTAACGCGTTAAGGAATAAATAAATGCGCGTAATGCAGAGTTTGCAAAACACCAGTAAAACATATTTTTGGCAAAAATCTCACTAACGCTAATAATAGTTATGAAATATAGTGAGAATTTTCAATTAGCACAAAAGATGAAAATATATGCATTATCAACTATAATCGGTGCTCACGTTAAACTGAATTACATCTGATAGACTATATCTGAAATATTTATGTACTATAATAATCAGCTTTTCTTATAAAATGACACATATTGCTTGGTTGATTACGTGAAATTAAAGCACCAAGACTTAAAAAATACCAATATGCATTAATTTAATACCAAGTCATCAGATTCCAACTAAGCTTCAGTTAAAATCATTAAAAGCAAACTTTTTTGTTCAACTCTGTTTCATTTCAAGGAATCCAAACAATCGTAATTTAGCGTCTTCTTTTCACTATACAAAATGCATTTCAAAAGTAGAAACAGGAAGGAAAAAGAGAGTTATTACAATTCGAAAACTCACCCATGTGAAGGGAAAAAGTCCAAGAAAATAAACATAATTAGTCGCACATTCTAAATTTACCAAAATATGAGACTGGTAATCATAAACTTAGACTACAATAAATAAACATAACTGAAGAAATTACTTTCATATGCTGAAAAGAGTTAAAAACGTAGACTGTAGAAAATAAAAAAGGGCAGATAATAAATAAAGGTTATGTCCGACTAGAGCAACCAATTACCGGGTTGGTTGTTTTGATTACGTCAGTCCCACTGAAACAATTGTTAAAATGTTATATATTAACACAAATGTAAAATGGCAGCAGAAAGAAATAGAAATCATTGCTTAGAATAAAAGAGAAACGAAGCTAATTTATAATAAAGTTCTAAACGAAGAAATTGCTTTAAAGAGTGATTTTAGGATTTATACATCAGAATGAAAGAGAAATTAAACTAATAAAAAAAAAATTCTAGATGGAAACGTTGTTTTAAGATTTGCTCACATGCAAAATGTC
Organism: Uloborus diversus; assembly: GCF_026930045.1. Lineage (NCBI taxonomy): Eukaryota > Metazoa > Arthropoda > Arachnida > Araneae > Uloboridae > Uloborus > Uloborus diversus. The sequence goes on from NC_072738.1 coordinate 26,839,731, forward strand.
AACAGGAAAGAAATAAAAATTCCTGAATAACGTAATGGTAATTAACGTTTTAATTAATGTGTCCGCTAATTAAAGTCGTACAATTACGAGATTGGTCCTATTGTTTTCTTTGGAAATTTTCGAATTGATGGGTATCTCGTTCGACTATCGATTAACAGCGATTCTCGAGAAGATCGGTCTTCAGATGGACGGACAGACGGACGCGAACAGATTTTAATAATATGGACTAGCTGCGTGCCCGGCGTTGCACGGGCTACCTAAAAAATGAAAGAGATGTCCAGTTGATGTTTTTGTAGTACTCTGACATCAGTTTCAAATGCGTTAAGATTGATTACGTGAAACTAAAGCATCAAGACTTAACAAATACCATTAAACATTAATTCAATACCAGGTCATCAGATTTCAGTTAAGCTTTAGTTATAATCATTTAAAGCAATTTTTTTGGTTCAAATCTTTTCCCTTTAAAGAAATCCAAACAATCTTAATTTAATTCTTTTAATTAAACAGGAAGGAAAATGAGAGTTATTATAATTCAAAAACCCACCCATGCGAAGGGAAGAGTCCAATAAAATAAACATAATTAGTCGCACATCTAAAATTTACCGAAATATGAGGCTGGTAATGATAAAGAAAGCTTACATTACAATAAACAAACATAACTAAGGAAATAACTTTCATATGCTGAAAAGAGTTAAGAACGTTAGCTGTAAAAAAATTTTAAAAAAAAAAGGCAGACGATAAATACTGGTTATGTCCGAATAGAGCAACCGATTAACCCGGTTGAGTGTTTTGATGAAGTCAGTCCCACTGAAACAATTCGCAACTCCAACGAGCTATAGGGGGCACTGCAGTCACTGTCTAATGGTCGACTTAAAAAATAAAACAAACGCATGTGGTAACGAAGAAAATGCTAAAAGTGTTGTGATTTTTGTTCGTATGTATGATTTTTTCGCTTTATTCATTTGAAAAGATTTTTCAAAGTCTTTTGGTTATTCTGACCCATATAGAAAGAGATTAGAAACCAAAAAGTATTACGAAAGTAAACAATTAATGCAGAACACACAGTAAGTTGTTCTGAAGCAGCCATTTTCACGATGTTGAATTCGGAATTCATAAATTTTTGGTTCGCTTCGAACGGCATTTTCATTTTGTACCGTTTTTTCTATACATTAGTACATATTAAGTTCAGTTTCGTGACATTTCCAGCATTTGTTGACATTTTTGTCACATAGTGCACATACGTGGCAGACTGTCAAGAGTAATGTTTAACACTAGATAATTTATTTCTATGACTATATGATTGGATATCCAAAGAAATCATGCATTTAATTCATTCGTCATGGAAATGATTTACCTGATATGCGAAATCTTGTCAAGATACATTATTCTTTCACACAATTTTAAAACCATAACCCTATAAACAGATTTTTGGCGAACTTTTATTTTTTATTGTTCAAATTCTTAACGTTCTTTCTGGATTTTTCAATCTGTTCTGCGATAAATATTTTCAAGAAAATTTATTTGCATACTGTCTATTTCAGTAGGATACTGTAGTAACAAAGGTTATTTAAATCATTTATGTGGAATTAGGTTAAGGAAACGTGTCCAGTGAATGTTGTTAAGTTCGTTTTTTTTTTTCATCGAATTGAAAAACTGATATTTATTCAAATTCACTCAGAACAAAATAAATAAAATGTGTACTCACAGTTTATATATGGTGGTAGTTTTCTTTTCAGTTGATTGACCATTATTTCTTTTTACTTATCGAATTCTGTAATCTTACTATCATTTTATTCCACTTATGATAAAAATTAAAAATGGTTTAACTAAAAACGCGAAATCTCGCCAAGGCTACTTTGCTGGCACAATACTAAAACTATAACCCTAAACAAATTTGGCGAAACCTTTCAGCTGAGAATAAAAGGAATAAAGTAAATTCTTTCTCGGTTAAACATTTTTCATTTTGTTCTACAATAATAAATTCAAGAAAATATTTTGCATACTGTCCATTCCAACTAAATGCTGCTGTAAAATATGATTAGCAAAATTAATTTAAGATTAAAAAAAACTCATATTCTTACAAATTCATACAAAACAATAAAAAAATTTTACCTGGTATAACGTTATCCAATTTTGTTAATCCAGAGTTTTTTTGTTTACGCTTCCACCATTTAATACTTTTTTGAAAGAAATAAGGAAAACTAACATTATTTTGAGAAGCTCGAGAATACTACTAAGGGACGAATTAATTTCTGTAGCTGAAAGCAAACTAAGACTCATCGATTGCGTTAATAAATACTCAGAACAAACTGCCTGTGTTTACGTCAACAGACACACGTGGAACGCAACGTGGCAATGTTTTAGTTTCATCGGCAGTTTTGTAAATCACCGCAAGGTAGCGTATTCGAACGCTGGAGTTCCGAATTGTTAAAATGTTATTCATCAACAGAAATGTAAAATGGCAACAGAAATAAATAAAAATTATATTGCTTAGAATAAAAGAGAAACGAAGCTAATTTACAATTCGCAATTCCAACAAACTACAGGGGTCGCTGCAGCCACTGTCTAATGGCGGATGAAAAAGGTAAAACAAACGCACGCCGTAACGTATAAATTGCTTCTAAACTTAGTAAATGACAGAAATTTTTGTTCGTATGTGTGATTTTTTTGTTCTTCAGTCTTTTGAAAAGATTTTTTAAAGTCTTTTGGTTATTCTGACCCATGTAGAAATAGATGAAAAATCAAAAAGTATTACCAAAGTAAGAAATTAATGCAAAGCACACAGTAAGTTGTTCTGAAGCAGCCATTTTCACGATGTTGAATTCGATATTCATAAATTTTTGGTTCACTTCGAACAACATTTTCATTTTGTACTGTTGTTTTCTAGACACTTATTATGTCCAGTTCTGTGACATTCCCGGTATTTAATGACATTTTTTTTTCACATAGCGCACATACGTGATCGTAAGACTGTCAAAAGTAAAATTTAATACTCTATGACTGTATGATTGAATATCAAAAGAGGAAGATGATATTTCATTGTTTTATTTAGCTATGTCGCTAATTGTTTTATTTATGTAATTGAGTTATTTCTTCTAATCGAATTTATTTTAATTCCCGCTGTTTCATTTTTCTATTTCTCAACTAAATGATAAAATTCTGTCATACTATGCTGTGTAAATCATCTACAAAATGCTCGCGGATATGTGGCAGTTGTGTTTTAAATCTTCATGCATTTAATTCATTCGTCATGGAAATGATTTAACTGATAAGCGAAATTTTGTACAGATACATTATTCTTTCACATAATACTAAAACAATAAACCTAAACAATTTTTTTAGCGAAACTCTCCCACCGGTAATAGCAATTTTTGCAGAGCAATAAAGTAAAAATGGTGCACTATTTTAGCCATAAAAATTCCAAGCTTTTATATTTATTGCTCAAATTCTTAACGTTCTTTCTAGATTTTTTAATCTGTTCTGTGATAATTATTTTTAAGAATATTTATTTGCATACTGCCCATTTCAGTTAGATGCTGAAGTAATAAGATTGCTTAAATCAATTATTTGAAATTAGGTTAAAGAAAAGGCAGTAATTTTTCAGCATGGCCCTAGTATCCAGACAATGTTATTAAGTCCGCTTTTTTTCATCGAAATGAGAAACTAATATCTATATATATAATTCTCTTACGTGCCGGCAAATGAAGGGGTGAATTTCTAAACCTCTGTTGGCAACACTTCGCCGATAAATCATGTAAACAAACTTCTACGTTGTTTTGAAATCTTGAATCACAGAATACTCAACGAACTTTTTTTTTTTTTTTGAGATGAGTTTGAGTCGGGCTGTGGCCCATTTCAACCTTAATCAGCAAAGAAAAGCTCAAAGAAGGCAGGAAACCGTTCTTGAATCCAATTTAAGACGAGCCATTTCCAGAGTTGTATTCTCTGATTCGCTGCCGATAATTTTTAGCGGCTGGGGAATTTTCAGTCAGCAGTTCCTTCAACAGATCAGGTGCGTCACACAATGCCGGTAACCGCACCTTTCCGTCATGGCAACATTTAGTATATTTATTTGCAGTATTACGCTCTTTCTGCCAATAAAGAGCACCACAAAATTCGCATTCTTCACACATTGCTCCACAATCATGTTCATCGGCAATGTTGTTTTGAACGCGTAGGCGCTTTGAGCGTCGTCTATTCTCTGCTTCAGTACGACAGTTCAGTTCAAAATGAATAACCGAGAAAGAATTTACTTTATTCCTTTTATTCTCAGCTGAAAGGTTTCGCCAAATTTGTTTAGGGTTATAGTAGTTTTAGTATTGTGCAAGCAAAGTAGCCTTGGCGAGTTTTCGCGTTTTTAGTTAAACCATTTTTTGTTCGTGACGTGGCAAGGATTCAGAATAACAACAAGAAGGACAAACGTTTGAGAAAATATGTTTGGTGCTCTCTGAGCCTGTTTTTAGTCATGGCCAGCTCTATGTGGCATTATCAAGAACAAGATCTTTTGAAGCAGTGTCAGTTGTGGCTCCCAAACGGGACATTTTCAATTGTGTATATGAGGAAGTTTTCTCAGATTAGAATATATAAGAGTGTAAATATGTAAATATATATAAGAGTGTAAATAATGTAAATACATCCCTCGGGGGAGCCTGTAACCCCTAGAGGGCGCGTCCCCAGGTGGCGGATAGGGGAATGCCTTCATTGGTTTTCCAATGGGTGGTAGAAGGGAAATAAAATACCTTCCGCGGACCAACAGGTAGAAGTGCAATCTCTCCAAAGCAATGACAGACACTTTTGTATCTATAATGGTAAAGTTGTGCACATTGCCAAGGCAGTCATCTTACATACAGCAAAGTTAAACTGTCGAAAATCTGGCTAAAGCAGACAAATTAACATTATGAACGTAATTTTCATGTTGGTTAAATGGATGGTGACCTAAATGCAATTACCAACTTTAATTTTTACGGAAAATTTTAGCTAGGCTAATGTATTGGCATACAGCGAGCGAGCGAAGCGAGCATGGATCGCGAAGCGATCCACAGGGAACTGCGTAAGCAGTTCCGGGGGTTGGCGAGCGATACCGAGCAGGGGGCGATAGCCCCCTAGTTTATTCAAATTCACTCAGAACAAGATAAATTAAATGTGTACTCACAGTTTTTTAGCTGATATTTTTGATGTTACGCTGTTGCAGATGACGATTATAAATGATGAATCACAATCACGTAAATAAAAAAAATGCACATAATAAACTTTTTTGTCTTGCCCAAAATGGTACACGTGGAACGCAATGTTTTACCTTTTTCGGAAATTTTATACATCTCCGCAAGGTAGCGTATTCGAGCTCTGGAGTTGCGAATAAATTTCTAAACGAAAAAGATGCTTAAAAGAGTAGTTTTAGGATTTATATATCAGAATAAAAGAGAAAGTAAACTAATTTAAAATAAAATTATAGATGGAAACGTTGTTTTAAGATTTGGACAGCAGCCAATAAAATCCCTTTTAAAACAATTATTAGAATTTTTTATTGTTTGCTAACCCATATGCAAAATGGCAACAGGAAAGAAATAAAAATTCCTGAATAACGTAATGTTAATTAACGTTTTAATTAATGTCTCCGCTAATTAAAGTTGTACAATTACGAGATTGGTCCTATTTTTTCCTTGGAAAATTTCGAGCTGATCGGTATCTCGTTCGAGTCTCGACTCGCAGCAATTCTCGAGAAGATCTATCTTCAGATGGACAGACAGACAGACGGACGCGAAGAGATTTTAATGGTATGGATTTATAAATACTAGAAACAAGGTTGGATCCAATTTTGTCTTGGAAACAAAATGTCAGAAAAGTCAAGGGTTTGTACATCGGAAGTTATACGTCATTGGCGTCACCAAGGGGGGGGGGGGGAGGAGAAGGCGGAGAGGTTGGACGTCTGCTCTGGGTGACACCCTTCTGGCGGGGGGGGGGGGGGTAAAACAAGAAATGGATTTAAGAGTAAATGGAAAACAGATATTTACTTCTCTCTCTCTCAGTTCTGAAGATGTCCCTGAATATACCTTTTATTTGATTTAATATACATATATCAAATTTCACCGGTGAATGGAGCACAATATTGCGAGGAGGGAGTAGTTACATAGGCGTCTAGGGTAAATTTTACTTAAAATGCGTCATCTATATCTACACTTATATTATGAAGAGAGAAAGAGAACGGAATTTTGGATGTTTATATGTACCGGGTAATCTCCGGAATCATTGCAACAATTTGAAAAATCTTTTCACTGTATGAAAGGTGCCATTATATTCAGTGATATAGACCAGCGTTTCTTAATTTTTTTAATAAGTGGAACCCTTTTAAATAAACAGTTTTTTTTGGTGGAACCTCAGTTTTTTTTTTTTTTTTTTTTTTTTTTGTAAGTAGTATGATTTGAAGCAACATTTTTGAAATATATTATTTGCAGTCAAAGTGAAAATTATTTCAAATAAAATTTTTTGATGTCAAAATGTAATTTCAAAAATCTATACGTATTGTTACAAATTCTGTAAATAGTAATTATTGTAGTAACGTAACCTGTAAATAGTTTCCCGTAATGAATATACAGCCCCTATACATTCGGTTGAAGTATATGGTTCCCCCTATTTTTCATTGGTAAGATTCGCGAATGAATAAAAACAAGAAATAAAATAACGGTCTACTATTTTCGAGAAGCATTTGGAATCTTGTGGAACATTTGAGAGTTCTCTTTCAGTGTGTATAAAAAGCGTTATGCATGATAAAGAGTTAGTTTCGATTAAGAATTTGTACTGAGAGTGTATTAGCTCTGTTTATTGCGAGGCATTTCGCTGTGTTGTTTTCGTATTTGGAAGTAAATACGTGTGTAACCGTTGAGTTTACGGTGTTGTGTGATATTTGCTTAATTGCTGATGATTAATTTAGCAGTTGTTGACAATCTTCCCTGTACATAGTGTAAATAAATTTCCTGTATTCTTAATCAAGAACTGTGTCGTCCTTTCAAGAAAGTTGGAAGTCGCACCGGATCCGTTACAATTGGCGCCCAACGTGGGGCTTCTTCTGGACTTTCTCGGAGTAAGTGTGACTTTGGACATTTTTTCATAAAGACTTTGAATTTGGGACATGATTTTTTTATGGTGATTACTCGCGCAATGGATGGCCAATTAAAACAACTTCTGGAAGCAATTAATGCTGTGAAAAGTGACTTGACTGAAAGTTTTGCGGCTAATCAAGAACAATTGAAAAATGATATGGTGACTAATCAAGACCAATTAAAAAGTGATTTGACTGCAAGTTTTACTGCAAATCAAGAACAATTGAAAAATGAATTAGCGACTAACCAAGAACTGTTAAATAGTGATTTAACTGCTAAAATTACTACAAGTCAAGATGAAATGAAAAGTGACCTAACGTCGATGAAAACCATGATGGAGAATCAACTAACCGCCATGGGAGATAAAGTCGATGCTATGGAAGAAAAATTTGATACTGTGGAAGAGCGCATCGCCAATGTGGAAAATAAGTTGGAAGAAGAAGACAAGAAATTTACTTCATTTAAGGAAGAAATAATTAAGGACGTGGAAAGGAGATTGGCGACCGCGGGAAGCAGCTCTGTACAGTTTGGCGCTCCCACATCGGTTGCTTGACCGTCCATTAAACTTGCCACATTTGATGGGAAAACTTCGTGGCAGGTTTACAAAACTCAATTCATGATAGTGGCGGAAGCGAAAGGATGGGACTCTGCTACCAAGGCCTGCCATGTTGCAGCATCCCTGAGAGGTGACGCAGCGGGCATTCTTCAGACCCTTTCAGACAGCCAGCGCCTGGATTTCGCCGCCCTCACATCTGCGTTGGAGCTTCGCTTCGGTGAGAAGTGCCAGAAAGATTTCGCAATTCGCAATTCGAAAGATTTCGCATTTTGCGGCAAAGATTTTGCCGCAAAGAATTCGCAATTCCAACAAACTATAGGGGTCGCTGCAGCCACTGTCTAATGGCGGATGAAAAAGGTAAAACAAACGCACGCCGTAACGTATAAATTGCTTTTAAACTTAGTGAATGACAGAAATTTTTGTTCGTATGTGTGATTTTTTTGTTCTTCAGTCTTTTGAAAAGATTTTTTAAAGTCTTTTGGTTATTCTGACCCATGTAGAAATAGATGAAAAATCAAAAAGTATTACCAAAGTAAGAAATTAATGCAAAGCACACAGTAAGTTGTTCTGAAGCAGCCATTTTCACGATGTTGAATTCGATATTCATAAATTTTTGGTTCACTTCGAACAACATTTTCATTTTGTACTGTTGTTTTCTAGACACTTATTATGTCCAGTTCTGTGACATTCCCGGTATTTGATGACATTTTTTTTTTCACATAGCGCACATACGTGACCGTAAGACTGTCAAGAGTAAAATTTAATACTCTATGACTGTATGATTGAATATCAAAAGAGGAAGATGATATTTCATTGTTTTATTTAGCTGTGGCGCTAATTGTTTTATTTATGTAATTGAGTTATTTCTTCTAATCGAATTTATTTTAATTCCCGCTGTTTCATGTTTCTATTTCTCAACTAAATGATAAAATTCTGTCATACTATGCTGTGTAAATCATCTACAAAATGCTCGCGGATATGTGGCAGTTGTGTTTTAAATCTTCATGCATTTAATTCATTCGTCATGGAAATGATTTAACTGATAAGCGAAATTTTGTACAGATACATTATTCTTTCACATAATACTAAAACAATAAACCTAAACAATTTTTTTAGCGAAACTGTCCCACCGGTAATAGCAATTTTTGCAGAGCAATAAAGTAAAAATGGTGCACTATTTTAGCCATAAAAATTCCAAGCTTTTATATTTATTGCTCAAATTCTTAACGTTCTTTCTAGATTTTTTATTCTGTTCTGTGATAATTATTTTTAAGAATATTTATTTGCATACTGCCCATTTCAGTTAGATGCTGAAGTAATAAGATTGTTTAAATCAATTATTTGAAATTAGGTTAAAGAAAAGGCAGTAATTTTTCAGCATGGCCCTAGTATCCAGACAATGTTATTAAGTCCGCTTTTTTTCATCGAAATGAGAAACTAATATTTATTCAAATTCACTCAGAACAAGATAAATTAAATGTGTACTCACAGTTTTTTAGCTGATATTTTTGATGTTACGCTGTTGCAGATGACGATTATAAATGATGAATCACAATCACGTAAATAAAAAAAATGCACATAATAAACTTTTTTGTCTTGCCCAAAATGGTACACGTGGAACGCAATGTTTTACCTTTTTCGGAAATTTTATACATCTCCGCAAGGTAGCGTATTCGAGCTCTGGAGTTGCGAATAAATTTCTAAACGAAAAAGATGCTTAAAAGAGTAGTTTTAGGATTTATATATCAGAATAAAAGAGAAAGTAAACTAATTTAAAATAAAATTATAGATGGAAACGTTGTTTTAAGATTTGGACAGCAGCCAATAAAATCCCTTTTAAAACAATTATTAGAATTTTTTATTGTTTGCTAACCCATATGCAAAATGGCAACAGGAAAGAAATAAAAATTCCTGAATAACGTAATGTTAATTAACGTTTTAATTAATGTCTCCGCTAATTAAAGTTGTACAATTACGAGATTGGTCCTATTTTTTCCTTGGAAAATTTCGAGCTGATCGGTATCTCGTTCGAGTCTCGACTCGCAGCAATTCTCGAGAAGATCTATCTTCAGATGGACAGACAGACAGACGGACGCGAAGAGATGCCAATGGTATGGATTTATAAATACTAGAAACAAGGTTGGATCCAATTTTGTCTTGGAAACAAAATGTCAGAAAAGTCAAGGGTTTGTACATCGGAAGTTATACGTCATTGGCGTCACCAAGGGGGGGGGGAGGAGAAGGCGGAGAGGTTGGACGTCTGCTCTGGGTGACACCCTTCTGGCGGGGGGGGGGGGGGGTAAAACAAGAAATGGATTTAAGAGTAAATGGAAAACAGATATTTACTTCTCTCTCTCTCTCAGTTCTGAAGATGTCCCTGAATATACCTTTTATTTGATTTAATATACATATATCAAATTTCACCGGTGAATGGAGCACAATATTGCGAGGAGGGAGTAGTTACATAGGCGTCTAGGGTAAATTTTACTTAAAATGCTTCATCTATATTTACACTTATATTATGAAGAGAGAAAGAGAGCGGAATTTTGGATGTTTATATTTACCGGGTAATCTCCGGAATCATTGCAACAATTTGAAAAATCTTTTCACTGTATGAAAGGTGCCATTATATTCAGTGACATAGGCCAGCGTTTCTTAATTTTTTTAATAAGTGGAACCCTTTTAAATAAACAGTTTTTTTTTGGTGGAACCTCTGTTTTTTTTTTTGTAAGTAGTATGATTTGAAGCAACATTTTTGAAATATATTATTTGCAGTCAAAGTGAAAATTATTTCAAATAAAATTTTTTGATGTCAAAATGTAATTTCAAAAATCTATACGTATTGTTACAAATTCTGTAAATAGTAATTATTGTAGTAACGTAACCTGTAAATAGTTTCCCGTAATGAATATACAGCCCCTATACATTCGGTTGAAGTATATGGTTCCCCCTATTTTTCATTGATAAGATTCGTGAATGAATAAAAACAAGAAATAAAAAAACGGTCTACTATTTTCGAGAAGCATTTGGAATCTTGTGGAACATTTGAGAGTTCTCTTTCAGTGTGTATAAAAAGCGTTATGCATGATAAAGAGTTAGTTTCGATTAAGAATTTGTACTGAGAGTGTATTAGCTCTGTTTATTGCGAGGCATTTCGCTGTGTTGTTTTCGTATTTGGAAGTAAATACGTGTGTAACCGTTGAGTTTACGGTGTTGTGTGATATTTGCTTAATTGCTGATGATTAATTTAGCAGTTGTTGACAATCTTCCCTGTACATAGTGTAAATAAATTTCCTGTATTCTTAATCAAGAACTGTGTCGTCCTTTCAAGAAAGTTGGAAGTCGCACCGGATCCGTTACAATTGGCGCCCAACGTGGGGCTTCTTCTGGACTTTCTCGGAGTAAGTGTGACTTTGGACATTTTTTCATAAAGACTTTGAATTTGGGACATGATTTTTTTATGGTGATTACTCGCGCAATGGATGGCCAATTAAAACAACTTCTGGAAGCAATTAATGCTGTGAAAAGTGACTTGACTGAAAGTTTTGCGGCTAATCAAGAACAATTGAAAAATGATATGGTGACTAATCAAGACCAATTAAAAAGTGATTTGACTGCAAGTTTTACTGCAAATCAAGAACAATTGAAAAATGAATTAGCGACTAACCAAGAACTGTTAAATAGTGATTTAACTGCTAAAATTACTACAAGTCAAGATGAAATGAAAAGTGACCTAACGTCGATGAAAACCATGATGGAGAATCAACTAACCGCCATGGGAGATAAAGTCGATGCTATGGAAGAAAAATTTGATACTGTGGAAGAGCGCATCGCCAATGTGGAAAATAAGTTGGAAGAAGAAGACAAGAAATTTACTTCATTTAAGGAAGAAATAATTAAGGACGTGGAAAGGAGATTGGCGACCGCGGGAAGCAGCTCTGTACAGTTTGGCGCTCCCACATCGGTTGCTTGACCGTCCATTAAACTTGCCACATTTGATGGGAAAACTTCGTGGCAGGTTTACAAAACTCAATTCATGATAGTGGCGGAAGCGAAAGGATGGGACTCTGCTACCAAGGCCTGCCATGTTGCAGCATCCCTGAGAGGTGACGCAGCGGGCATTCTTCAGACCCTTTCAGACAGCCAGCGCCTGGATTTCGCCGCCCTCACATCTGCGTTGGAGCTTCGCTTCGGTGAGAAGTGCCAGAAAGATTTCGCAATTCGCAATTCGAAAGATTTCGCATTTTGCGGCAAAGATTTTGCCGCAAAGAATTCGCAATTCCAACAAACTATAGGGGTCGCTGCAGCCACTGTCTAATGGCGGATGAAAAAGGTAAAACAAACGCACGCCGTAACGTATAAATTGCTTTTAAACTTAGTGAATGACAGAAATTTTTGTTCGTATGTGTGATTTTTTTGTTCTTCAGTCTTTTGAAAAGATTTTTTAAAGTCTTTTGGTTATTCTGACCCATGTAGAAATAGATGAAAAATCAAAAAGTATTACCAAAGTAAGAAATTAATGCAAAGCACACAGTAAGTTGTTCTGAAGCAGCCATTTTCACGATGTTGAATTCGATATTCATAAATTTTTGGTTCACTTCGAACAACATTTTCATTTTGTACTGTTGTTTTCTAGACACTTATTATGTCCAGTTCTGTGACATTCCCGGTATTTGATGACATTTTTTTTTCACATAGCGCACATACGTGACCGTAAGACTGTCAAGAGTAAAATTTAATACTCTATGACTGTATGATTGAATATCAAAAGAGGAAGATGATATTTCATTGTTTTATTTAGCTGTGGCGCTAATTGTTTTATTTATGTAATTGAGTTATTTCTTCTAATCGAATTTATTTTAATTCCCGCTGTTTCATGTTTCTATTTCTCAACTAAATGATAAAATTCTGTCATACTATACTGTGTAAATCATCTACAAAATGCTCGCGGATATGTGGCAGTTGTGTTTTAAATCTTCATGCATTTAATTCATTCGTCATGGAAATGATTTAACTGATAAGCGAAATTTTGTACAGATACATTATTCTTTCACATAATACTAAAACAATAAACCTAAACAATTTTTTTAGCGAAACTCTCCCACCGGTAATAGCAATTTTTGCAGAGCAATAAAGTAAAAATGTGCACTATTTTAGCCATAAAAATTCCAAGCTTTTATATTTATTGCTCAAATTCTTAACGTTCTTTCTAGATTTTTTAATCTGTTCTGTGATAATTATTTTTAAGAATATTTATTTGCATACTGCCCATTTCAGTTAGATGCTGAAGTAATAAGATTGTTTAAATCAATTATTTGAAATTAGGTTAAAGAAAAGGCAGTAATTTTTCAGCGTGGCCCTAGTATCCAGGCAATGTTATTAAGTCCGCTTTTTTTCATCGAAATGAGAAACTAATATTTATTCAAATTCACTCAGAACAAGATAAATTAAATATGTACTCACAGTTTTTTAGCTGATATTTTTGATGTTACGCTGTTGCAGATGACGATTATAAATGAGGAATCACAATCACGTAAATAAAAAAATGCACATAATAAACTTTTTTGTCTTGCCCAAAATGGTACACGTGGAACGCAATGTTTTACCTTTTTCGGCAATTTTATACATCTCCGCAAGGTCGCGTATTCGAGCTCTGGAGTTGCGAATAAATTTCTAAACGAAAAAGATGCTTAAAAGAGTAGTTTTAGGATTTATATATCAGAATAAAAGAGAAAGTAAACTAACTTAAAATAAAATTATAGATGGAAACGTTGTTTTAAGATTTGGACAGCAGCCAAAAAAATCCCTTTTAAAACAATTATTAGAATTTTTTATTGTTTGCTAACCCATATGCAAAATGGCAACAGGAAAGAAATAAAAATTCCTGAATAACGTAATGTTAATTAACGTTTTAATTAATGTCTCCGCTAATTAAAGTTGTACAATTACGAGATTGGTCCTATTTTTTCCTTGGAAAATTTCGAACTGATCGGTATCTCGTTCGAGTCTCGACTCGCAGCAATTCTCGAGAAGATCTATCTTCAGATGGACAGACAGACAGACGCGAAGAGATGCTAATGGTATGGATTCATAAATACTAGAAACAAGGTTGGATCCAATTTTGTCTTGGAAACAAAATGTCAGAAAAGTCAAGGGTTGCGAGGAGGGAGTAGTTACATAGGCGTCTAGGGTAAATTTTACTTAAAATGCTTCATCTATATTTACACTTATATTATGAAGAGAGAAAGAGAGCGGAATTTTGGATGTTTATATGTACCGGGTAATCTCCGGAATCATTGCAACAATTTGAAAAATCTTTTCACTGTATGAAAGGTGCCATTATATTCAGTGACATAGGCCAGCGTTTCTTAATTTTTTTAATAAGTGGAACCCTTTTAAATAAACAGTTTTTTTTTGGTGGAACCTCTGTTTTTTTTTTGTAAGTAGTATGATTTGAAGCAACATTTTTGAAATATATTATTTGCAGTCAAAGTGAAAATTATTTCAAATAAAATTTTTTGATGTCAAAATGTAATTTCAAAAATCTATACGTATTGTTACAAATTCTGTAAATAGTAATTATTGTAGTAACGTAACCTGTAAATAGTTTCCCGTAATGAATATACAGCCCCTATACATTCGGTTGAAGTATATGGTTCCCCCTATTTTTCATTGATAAGATTCGTGAATGAATAAAAACAAGAAATAAAAAAACGGTCTACTATTTTCGAGAAGCATTTGGAATCTTGTGGAACATTTGAGAGTTCTCTTTCAGTGTGTATAAAAAGCGTTATGCATGATAAAGAGTTAGTTTCGATTAAGAATTTGTACTGAGAGTGTATTAGCTCTGTTTATTGCGAGGCATTTCGCTGTGTTGTTTTCGTATTTGGAAGTAAATACGTGTGTAACCGTTGAGTTTACGGTGTTGTGTGATATTTGCTTAATTGCTGATGATTAATTTAGCAGTTGTTGACAATCTTCCCTGTACATAGTGTAAATAAATTTCCTGTATTCTTAATCAAGAACTGTGTCGTCCTTTCAAGAAAGTTGGAAGTCGCACCGGATCCGTTACAATTGGCGCCCAACGTGGGGCTTCTTCTGGACTTTCTCGGAGTAAGTGTGACTTTGGACATTTTTTCATAAAGACTTTGAATTTGGGACATGATTTTTTTATGGTGATTACTCGCGCAATGGATGGCCAATTAAAACAACTTCTGGAAGCAATTAATGCTGTGAAAAGTGACTTGACTGAAAGTTTTGCGGCTAATCAAGAACAATTGAAAAATGATATGGTGACTAATCAAGACCAATTAAAAAGTGATTTGACTGCAAGTTTTACTGCAAATCAAGAACAATTGAAAAATGAATTAGCGACTAACCAAGAACTGTTAAATAGTGATTTAACTGCTAAAATTACTACAAGTCAAGATGAAATGAAAAGTGACCTAACGTCGATGAAAACCATGATGGAGAATCAACTAACCGCCATGGGAGATAAAGTCGATGCTATGGAAGAAAAATTTGATACTGTGGAAGAGCGCATCGCCAATGTGGAAAATAAGTTGGAAGAAGAAGACAAGAAATTTACTTCATTTAAGGAAGAAATAATTAAGGACGTGGAAAGGAGATTGGCGACCGCGGAAAGCAGCTCTGTACAGTTTGGCGCTCCCACATCGGTTGCTTGACCGTCCATTAAACTTGCCACATTTGATGGGAAAACTTCGTGGCAGGTTTACAAAACTCAATTCATGATAGTGGCGGAAGCGAAAGGATGGGACTCTGCTACCAAGGCCTGCCATGTTGCAGCATCCCTGAGAGGTGACGCAGCGGGCATTCTTCAGACCCTTTCAGACAGCCAGCGCCTGGATTTCGCCGCCCTCACATCTGCGTTGGAGCTTCGCTTCGGTGAGAAGTGCCAGAAAGATTTCGCAATTCGCAATTCGAAAAATTTCGCATTTTGCGGCAAAGATTTTGCCGCAAAGAATTCGCAATTCCAACAAACTATAGGGGTCGCTGCAGCCACTGTCTAATGGCGGATGAAAAAGGTAAAACAAACGCACGCCGTAACGTATAAATTGCTTCTAAACTTAGTAAATGACAGAAATTTTTGTTCGTATGTGTGATTTTTTTGTTCTTCAGTCTTTTGAAAAGATTTTTTAAAGTCTTTTGGTTATTCTGACCCATGTAGAAATAGATGAAAAATCAAAAAGTATTACCAAAGTAAGAAATTAATGCAAAGCACACAGTAAGTTGTTCTGAAGCAGCCATTTTCACGATGTTGAATTCGATATTCATAAATTTTTGGTTCACTTCGAACAACATTTTCATTTTGTACTGTTGTTTTCTAGACACTTATTATGTCCAGTTCTGTGACATTCCCGGTATTTGATGACATTTTTTTTTCACATAGCGCACATACGTGACCGTAAGACTGTCAAGAGTAAAATTTAATACTCTATGACTGTATGATTGAATATCAAAAGAGGAAGATGATATTTCATTGTTTTATTTAGCTGTGGCGCTAATTGTTTTATTTATGTAATTGAGTTATTTCTTTAATCGAATTTATTTTAATTCCCGCTGTTTCATGTTTCTATTTCTCAACTAAATGATAAAATTCTGTCATACTATACTGTGTAAATCATCTACAAAATGCTCGCGGATATGTGGCAGTTGTGTTTTAAATCTTCATGCATTTAATTCATTCGTCATGGAAATGATTTAACTGATAAGCGAAATTTTGTACAGATACATTATTCTTTCACATAATACTAAAACAATAAACCTAAACAATTTTTTTAGCGAAACTCTCCCACCGGTAATAGCAATTTTTGCAGAGCAATAAAGTAAAAATGTGCACTATTTTAGCCATAAAAATTCCAAGCTTTTATATTTATTGCTCAAATTCTTAACGTTCTTTCTAGATTTTTTAATCTGTTCTGTGATAATTATTTTTAAGAATATTTATTTGCATACTGCCCATTTCAGTTAGATGCTGAAGTAATAAGATTGTTTAAATCAATTATTTGAAATTAGGTTAAAGAAAAGGCAGTAATTTTTCAGCGTGGCCCTAGTATCCAGGCAATGTTATTAAGTCCGCTTTTTTTCATCGAAATGAGAAACTAATATTTATTCAAATTCACTCAGAACAAGATAAATTAAATGTGTACTCACAGTTTTTTAGCTGATATTTTTGATGTTACGCTGTTGCAGATGACGATTATAAATGAGGAATCACAATCACGTAAATAAAAAAATGCACATAATAAACTTTTTTGTCTTGCCCAAAATGGTACACGTGGAACGCAATGTTTTACCTTTTTCGGCAATTTTATACATCTCCGCAAGGTCGCGTATTCGAGCTCTGGAGTTGCGAATAAATTTCTAAACGAAAAAGATGCTTAAAAGAGTAGTTTTAGGATTTATATATCAGAATAAAAGAGAAAGTAAACAAACTTAAAATAAAATTATAGATGGAAACGTTGTTTTAAGATTTGGACAGCAGCCAAAAAAATCCCTTTTAAAACAATTATTAGAATTTTTTATTGTTTGCTAACCCATATGCAAAATGGCAACAGGAAAGAAATAAAAATTCCTGAATAACGTAATGTTAATTAACGTTTTAATTAATGTCTCCGCTAATTAAAGTTGTACAATTACGAGATTGGTCCTATTTTTTCCTTGGAAAATTTCGAACTGATCGGTATCTCGTTCGAGTCTCGACTCGCAGCAATTCTCGAGAAGATCTATCTTCAGATGGACAGACAGACAGACGCGAAGAGATTTTAATGGTATGGATTCATAAATACTAGAAACAAGGTTGGATCCAATTTTGTCTTGGAAACAAAATGTCAGAAAAGTCAAGGGTTGCGAGGAGGGAGTAGTTACGTAGGCGTCTAGGGTAAATTTTACTTAAAATGCTTCATCTATATTTACACTTATATTATGAAGAGAGAAAGAGAGCGGAATTTTGGATGTTTATATGTACCGGGTAATCTCCGGAATCATTGCAACAATTTGAAAAATCTTTTCACTGTATGAAAGGTGCCATTATATTCAGTGACATAGGCCAGCGTTTCTTAATTTTTTTAATAAGTGGAACCCTTTTAAATAAACAGTTTTTTTTTGGTGGAACCTCTGTTTTTGTTTTTTTTTTTTGTAAGTAGTATGATTTGAAGCAACATTTTTGAAATATATTATTTGCAGTCAAAGTGAAAATTATTTCAAATAAAATTTTTTGATGTCAAAATGTAATTTCAAAAATCTATACGTATTGTTACAAATTCTGTAAATAGTAATTATTGTAGTAACGTAACCTGTAAATAGTTTCCCGTAATGAATATACAGCCCCTATACATTCGGTTGAAGTATATGGTTCCCCCTGTTTTTCATTGATAAGATTCGTGAATGAATAAAAACAAGAAATAAAAAAACGGTCTACTATTTTCGAGAAGCATTTGGAATCTTGTGGAACATTTGAGAGTTCTCTTTCAGTGTGTATAAAAAGCGTTATGCATGATAAAGAGTTAGTTTCGATTAAGAATTTGTACTGAGAGTGTATTAGCTCTGTTTATTGGAGGCATTTCGCTGTGTTGTTTTCGTATTTGGAAGTAAATACGTGTGTAACCGTTGAGTTTACGGTGTTGTGTGATATTTGCTTAATTGCTGATGATTAATTTAGCAGTTGTTGACAATCTTCCCTGTACATAGTGTAAATAAATTTCCTGTATTCTTAATCAAGAACTGTGTCGTCCTTTCAAGAAAGTTGGAAGTCGCACCGGATCCGTTACAATTGGCGCCCAACGTGGGGCTTCTTCTGGACTTTCTCGGAGTAAGTGTGACTTTGGACATTTTTTCATAAAGACTTTGAATTTGGGACATGATTTTTTTATGGTGATTACTCGCGCAATGGATGGCCAATTAAAACAACTTCTGGAAGCAATTAATGCTGTGAAAAGTGACTTGACTGAAAGTTTTGCGGCTAATCAAGAACAATTGAAAAATGATATGGCGACTAATCAAGACCAATTAAAAAGTGATTTGACTGCAAGTTTTACTGCAAATCAAGAACAATTGAAAAATGAATTAGCGACTAACCAAGAACTGTTAAATAGTGATTTAACTGCTAAAATTACTACAAGTCAAGATGAAATGAAAAGTGACCTAACGTCGATGAAAACCATGATGGAGAATCAACTAACCGCCATGGGAGATAAAGTCGATGCTATGGAAGAAAAATTTGATACTGTGGAAGAGCGCATCGCCAATGTGGAAAATAAGTTGGAAGAAGAAGACAAGAATTTTACTTCATTTAAAGAAGAAATAATTAAGGACGTGGAAAGGAGATTGGCGACCGCGGAAAGCAGCTCTGTACAGTTTGGCGCTCCCACATCGGTTGCTTGACCGTCCATTAAACTTGCCACATTTGATGGGAAAACTTCGTGGCAGGTTTACAAAACTCAATTCATGATAGTGGCGGAAGCGAAAGGATGGGACTCTGCTACCAAGGCCTGCCATGTTGCAGCATCCCTGAGAGGTGACGCAGCGGGCATTCTTCAGACCCTTTCAGACAGCCAGCGCCTGGATTTCGCCGCCCTCACATCTGCGTTGGAGCTTCGCTTCGGTGAGAAGTGCCAGAAAGATTTCAGCCGACTCCAGTTGAAGTCCCGTTTCCAGAAAACAGGGGAAACCCTGCAAGAGCTTGCGGCGGACGACGAGAGACTGTCCCATCTTGCTTTTTGCGACTGTCCTGCGGATGTTCGTGACAACCTGGCACTCAACTACTACAACGACTGGGTTCGAGATCCGGAAATCCAGAAAGCTCTACGGATGGCGGATGTCAAAGACCTGAATTCTGCTGTTGTATATGCGATGAGATACTAGGCCGCCCAAAAAGCAACCCGTGTGGATCGCCATCTAATCCGGACTCAGGAAGCTGAGGAGTATGATTCCAGGTCGTCCCACCTCGCTGAACTTGAGAGACAACTCGGTGACTTGGCAAGACATCTGAACAGCATAACAGCCCAAAAGAAACAAGAGCAGAAGTGCTGGAAATGCGGTAGTGAAGGGCACCTGCGAAGGAGTTGTCCGGCTCGCCAAGCTACGCGAGGGAAGGAAATCACCACCAACAGAGCTCTGCAGATTTCCTCTTCTAGTAGCGGCAGTAATGGACTTTTCATTTACGCACATGTAAATGGGAATCCCTGCAGACTTATTGTCGACACTGGAGCCAATATGACAATCATTAGGACAGATGTGGCTCGTAAATTTGGATTGAAACTGTTGTGGACATCGCCACGCGTAAGTCTCCAGACTGTGACAGGTGGCAAAATCGAGATTGAAGGTAAAGTGTACTTGGAAATAGTGTTTGGGAATGCCACCTACCATCATACGGCATTCGTCGCTGATATCACGGACCCCTTCATTCTCGGATTGGACTTTTTAAAGAAATATGACTTCACCCTGGACTTCAAGACTAATGAACTGCACTCGATGAGAGAAGACATAGCCATCTTCAACGCTGAAAATGATGTAAAATCCGCTCATCAAATAATAGCCCAAACAGATTTATCGATTCCCTCAAGGTCAGAATCATTAATACCTGGCTCCATTGAAGAAATCAATAGTTTTCGATTTGGACTCATTGAATACCCTAACCTAAGCAATAACCTAAAAGGAGTGCTGGTAGCATTTACGCTTGTGGACCTTTCTAAGGATGTAATTCCTGTGAGAGTCGCCAACGTGAGTGAAAGGCCACGGAATATCCGGAAAGGTGAAGTGTTAGCAAATTGTACTCCAGTAAACTGCATCATTAGAAGAATCAATTCCCCCAAGACTGTGTCTTCTGAGTCCTTGACATCGAAGTTAATTGGGAGTGCACCCTTATCGAAAGATCAAAGAACTGCTGCGGAACAATTGGTGGATGTCTTCAAGCATCTGTTTTCATCTACATCGGAGGATGTGGGCCGGACGAATTTAACGCAGCATAGGATCTACACTGGAGAACACCCCCCTATTAAACAGCATCCAAGACGACTACCGTTCGCAAGAAGGAAGAGGTTGAAACCCTCCTGAAAGAGATGAAGGAGAATGATGTAATCGAACCGTCATCCAGTCCTTGGGCCTCTCCCATCGTCTTGGTCCGAAAGAAAGATGGCTCCACTAGATTTTGTGTCGATTACCGACGGCTGAATGAAATCACCAAGAAAGACAGTTACCCTCTTCCACGGATAGACGACATCTTGGACACTCTTTCCGGACACAAGTGGTTTTCGACTCTGAACTTGAAGAGCGGCTACTGGCAGGTTGAGATACACCCTGATGACCGAGAGAAGACAGCGTTTACAACTGGACAAGGCTTATGGCAGTTTAATGTGATGCCCTTCGGCCTCTGCAATGCACCAGCTACGTTCGAACGTCTTATGGAGACAGTGTTAAGAGGACTTTCCTACGAATCCTGTCTGGTCTACTTAGATGATATCATCATCGTGGGACGCAGCTTCGATGAACATCTGGCTAATCTTAGGAAAGTGCTGCTAAAGCTTAAGGAAGCCAATCTGAAGTTAAGCCCGTTCAAATGTAATTTGTTCCGCCGGGAAGTGAACAACCTTGGTCACATCATCTCTTCTGAGGGTGTACAAACCGATCCAGAAAAGGTATCTGCGGTCAAGAGTTGGAGTCGTCCCGAAAACATCCATCAGCTGCGAAGTTTCCTGGGGCTCTGCACCTACAGGAAGTTTGTGAAGGGTTTTTCCAACATTGCACGACCTTTGCATAAGCTGACGGAGAGCAAGCAAAGGTTTGAATGGTCCAAAGAATGCGAAGATGCATTTCTACGACTGAAGGAGGCTTTAACATCAACGCCTGTTCTCTCATATCCTCAGCCTGGAAAATCCTTCATCCTAGACACTGATGCGAGCCACGAGGGCATCGGAGCTGTTTTTATCCCAAGAAATTGACGGCAATGAACATGTCATCGCTTACTGGAGCAAATGCTTATCAAAGTCGGAGCGAAATTACTACGTCACCAGAAAGGAGTTACTGGTCATAGTGAAAGCTGTAGAACACTTCCATCATTACCTCTACGGCCGAAATTTTCTGCTTCGGACAGATCATGCCTCGTTAACTTGGCTTTTGAACTTTAAAAATCCGGAAGGCCAGATAGCCAGATGGATACAGCGGCTCCAGGAATATGACATGGAGATCAAGCATCGAAAAGGGTTATCTCACGGTAATGCTGACGCTTTATCAAGGAGACCCTGTCCTGAGAACTGCCACTATTGTTCCCGAATCGAGAAACAGTATGGAACGACTAGCCCTACCGCCTATCAGGTGACAGTGACTCCAATATCATCAGAACCTGATCCATGGAGTGACGACCAAGTTCGAAAAGATCAACTTGAAGACCCCGACATAAAACCAATTTTGGAGTTCATGGAAAGTGACAGTCGGCGCCCTAGCTGGCAGGACGTTTCCAACTTCAGCCCTGCAACAAAAAGATACTGGGCTTTATGGAACTCGCTCCATTTACGGAACGGCGTGCTACACCGAAAATGGGAATCTGACGACGGCAAAACATCTAGGTGGCAGTTACTACTTCCCCGACAAGGATTTCAGATGTTCTGAAAGAAATACATAGTAGTGCGACTGGAGGACATTTTGGTGTCTTGAAAACCCTCAATAAAGTTCTAGAGCTAGGCGAAGGATGACGTAGAGAAGTGGTGCCATTCTTGTGACGCCTGTGCTGCTCGTGAAGGACCGAAGAAAAGAAGCAGAGGGAAGCTACATCTGTACAACGTTGGAGCTCCTTTCGAACGAATTGGGATCGACATCCTGGGTCCTCTACCAAGAACTGCTGATGGGAACAAATACATTCTTGTTTCCATCGACTATTTCACCAAATGGCCCGAAGCGTATCCCATTCCAGATCAAGAAGCTAACACCGTAGCAGAGACTCTAGTCCAACATTGGATCTCGAGATATGGAACACCTTTGCAGATTCATTCCGATCAAGGGAGGAATTTCATCTCTGCTGTGTTTAAGGGCCTATGTCAAATTTTCGGAATTGAGAAAACTAGGACAACACCACTACACCCACAATCGGATGGCATGGTGGAGAGATTTAACCGCACAATCCTGAATAATCTCTCGCTTATGGTATCCAGAAATCAACAGGATTGGGACAAGAAGCTACCTTTGTTCCTGCTGGCCTACCGCAGTGCTGTCCACGAGACTACCGGATATGCCCCATCTCAGATGCTCTTCGTACGAGAGCTTCGGCTACCTTGTGATCTCGTCTTCGGTCGTCCTCCGGATGCGCCTTTATCGCCTGAGGAGTACATCCAGGATCTCCAGGCCCGGTTGGAAGACGTTCATAACTTCGCACGAGAGCGAATCAACATCGCTGCGGAGAAGATGAAGACCCGATACGACACAAGGTCTACTGGACATGAATTCAACGAAGGCGACAAGGTTTGGTTATGGAATCATATCCGACGGAAAGGTCTGTCACCCAAATTGCAGTCGCATTGGGATGGATCCTACAAAGTCCTTAACCGACTGAATGACGTCGTAGTGAGGATCCAGAAATCACCTAATGCAAAACCTAGGGTTGTACATTATGATCGGTTAGCCTCATACTATGGCCATAGTTCATGAGTATTACGTAACCAACCATGGTTGATAACATAAAATTTGTAGATAATTTTTTTGCTTTTAATGTTTAGTAATATTTCTTGTTATTATTGTGTTTCCTATGCATTATTGGTTATTATTTAATGTGTGTATTTGTGAACTTGTGATAGAAGTTTGGCACCCTTTCTGGGGATTGTACTGCCCGGGACGTGCAGTCCTTAGGAAGGGGGCAATGTTACAAATTCTGTAAATAGAAATTATTGTAGTAACGTAAGCTGTAAATAGTTTCCCGTAATAAATATACAGCCCCTATACATTCGGTTGAAGTATATGAGCCCCCCTATTTTTCATTGATAAGATTCGTGACTGAATAAAAAGAAGAAATAAAATAACGGTCTACTATTTTCGAGAAGCTTTGGAATCTTGTGGAATATTTGAGAGTTCTCTTTCGGTGTGTATAAAAAGCGTTATGCATGATAAAGAGTTAGTTTCGATTGAGAATTTGTACTGAGAGTGTATTAGCTCTGTTTATTGCGAGGCATTTCGCTGTGTTGTTTTCGTATTTGGAAGTAAATACGTGTGTAACCGTTGAGTTTACGGTGTTGTGTGATATTTGCTTAATTGCTGATGATTAATTTAGCAGTTGTTGACGATCTTCCCTGTACATTGTGTAAATAAATTTCCTGTATTCCTAATCAAGAACTGTGTAGTCCTTTCAAGAAAGTTGGAAGTCGCACCGGATCCGTTACAGTATATATAAAAATCTCGTGTCACGATGTTTGTTCGGGGTAAACTCCGAAACTACTCAACCGATTTATATCAAATTTCATACCTATGTGTAATTTGGTCCAACTTAAGAGAGAGGATAGTTTTTATAATTTTTTCTTGCAATTTAAATAGTAATTATACAATAACAGTGTGTACTAACTGTTTAGTTCTAAAAATTCCTAATAGATAGCGGTGTAAGTTAATTAATCGATATAACTCTAACATCGTTTGACTTACTGCGAAAAACAATATGCTAAAAAAAAACCCGAAACGTTACTTATCATTTTCGTAGAACGTTTCGGGATTTTACAGGTTTTTATTAACTTTTTGAGAAAATCAACTACCTTTGTCAAAACGTTTCCTGATTTGCTACAAATTGCAGAAAGGCAGACTTCTCACTGTTGTGAAAAATATTTTTTTCCCACCAGTATCAAGATTAACTAAACCTATTTAATAAATATATCGGTTTCAGTCCGATAATGGTTCGTCCAGATAAACTCTGCTCTAGTTGAGAGCGAAAAAATGTCTGGATCACAAAGTTATGGAAGAATTGCAGACGAGTTACATTCGAGCTATGTGCTTGATAGTCTGTCTTACCCGGCTTACGTTTGGCGAGGATTGTATTAATGCTTTGAGCGTTATCTTGGATATGCAGGAAAGTGCCAAGCCAGTACATTTAACCTATGTTTGACCTCTCTGAAGGTGCCAGACACATAACGGCTTTAACCAAGACTACTGA
The DNA here is from genome assembly GCF_026930045.1 of Uloborus diversus. Lineage (NCBI taxonomy): Eukaryota > Metazoa > Arthropoda > Arachnida > Araneae > Uloboridae > Uloborus > Uloborus diversus. The sequence continues at coordinate 26,864,524 of NC_072738.1, forward strand.
ATTCTTCAAAAAGAATTCAAGATAATTTCTGTAAGGTTACTGTAGTTGAGCGGAAAACATTTCTTTTTTTTCCTAAGATATTTTTAATATCCAGGGCCGGATTTAGGGGAGGGCAGGCGGGACTACAGCCCCGGGGCCTCCCCAACAAAGGGGCCCCCACAATAAAATGTTTACAAAATATCCTAACTTTCACTAGTCAGCAAATTTACGTTTTTTCTCCCCAGACATTTTTTTTTTTTTTGTATTTCTACAAAGAATGCTTGCACAAAAATATCAGAAAGCCCTGAGTGCAAGTATCCATTTACTATCAATTTCTTATTTGATATAGCATTTCAATGGCAATTTATTTTAATTTTTAATTAATTTAATTTGTAGTTTGTACCTATGAGTTAAAGAGAAATAAAGTAAGTAAAAACTGGTATCTTGTGGCCATCACGAAACTTTCTTCTATATCTTTCTTATAATTCTGATCACTCCACATGCTTAACGAGGAAGCAATATTCCCAACAAAAACAAAATTACACGTGCCAAAACTTGACGACTATCCCAATTCCTGATTTATCTCAAAAGCAAAGCAAAGAATGAAAATTGAAAATTACTTTAAAAGCCTTGCTTAAAATATTACAAACATGTTTTTGTTATCAAACACAAGATGGCAACAGATAACAATTTTAAATCATTGAGATAATCTTTTCGATCATTTCCATGCAATTAAAATCACGAGATAAACGCAGACGACAGTCTATTACGATTTTCTTATTGTTGCAATTATAAAGCTACTTTTATTGACACAATAAAAAAAATCAGCCCCCTCCCCCCATGGAGTGATTGGCGCCAAAATTGAACTAAGGCCTGTTTACATATGGATTCATATTTATTCCAAATTTCATCCAGAACGTAGCATTATTTCTTGAGATATGGCACTCACAATGGAAAAAAAGAACGTTCGATTGCGCCACCCCCTTTTCAGCTTTTGACGCCAAAATAGAATAATTTCTTATACCCTCTAAGGGCTACATGTCGATAAATTTTTGTTTGATTACGTTCATTATTTCTTGAGATACAGCAGTCACAATTGACGACAAAAAACGTTCTATAGCTCAACCCCCGTTTGAGCTATTGACACCAAAATTGAATCAGGTCGGGTACCTGCTAAGGGCAACATATGGATCAAATTTTGTTTGATTCCGTCAGTTACTTCCTGGGGAATAGCAGTCACGCAAAACTCAAAAAACGTCACATTGCTCCACCCCCCCCCCTTGGAGGAATTCGCGCCAAAAACCAATGGGCACAAGTTCATATAGAGGCACATACGTGTACCAAATTTCGTTCGATTTCATGCGGTAGTTTTTGCTGTAGAGCGACCACAAAAAACTGGTCACACACATACGTGACACACACACACAGACAGACAGACATTTTCCAAAAAGGGTCGAAATGGACTCAGCACACCTCAAAACGTTCAAATCCATCAAAATTCGAAATTTGAAAATTTGCACGTATCCAATACTTTCTTCTCTATATTAGATATGGAAGAAAGTAAAAAAATCCGAAAAATGGTTAACTTTGCAGGTCATCCTTACAACTTCTCGCTTCTTGAGCTCAAAAATTTAAAAATTCTTTGATGAAATGACTTATGGAAATTTTTTAAATCGAAAATATCGGATATATACATATATATCAAAATATTCGGATATATATCAAAGTATCGGATATTTTCGAAAATATGATGATCTTTTCAAACCCTGTTAGGGGCCACCACTCCTTCGTTGCCCCGGGGCCTCCACACTTCCAAATCCGGCCCTGTTAATATCATTAGTTCTTGCAAAGATACGGTCACAACAGAAAATTGCATTGTCAGGCATTGCTGCTAGAAATTGTTCAGATGATAAACGAACAGCACATTTAGCTTTAAAAAAAAGTTGCCTATTAGATATTTATAACAAACCAAACGCATTGTGTAACATTAAAGATAAAACGCGGAATGGCTGTAGTGTTGCAAAAGAGTGCAGTTATAATTTTGGGTAAGTGTACTATGGCCCATGAGCAAAAGCATTTATTTGAAGCACATCGTAGGAGTATGCAAGATTTGAAAGGCAACGATAAACTTTTGGGTGGTATTTGTCTGAATACTGTCTGGGGACTTCCGGCAGACATTACCAGTTATTCCGATTAAATCAACGCATGTTTAATACAATCGTTTTTATAGCGTAATGTCGACATAATGCGATTGACCATGAACATGCGAGTACGAATGCAAAATGATCTATTCGCAGAAGTATTTTTTAAGCAATTGCTGGGTATTGAAAACGGTGAAATTGAACTGTATCAAAATACACAGAGCATCAAATGGCGGGACAATTTCTGCATTGCCGTTGAGACGAAAAGTGAACAAATTGAGAATGTATTCCCGGATAAATTAAATTTTTTTAATCATAATTGCCTCTGTGATCGCGCTATTTAAGCAGCAAGAAACGTTCATGCGGACGCAATTAAATTTTAGATGCAACATTTGTTGCCCGGTAATTTGAAGTCATTTAAATCAATCGATACAATTGCTGATGAAAACGAATCCGTAAAGTTTCCAACTGAAGTTTAAATTCTCTGGACATACCAGGAATGACACCACACAATCTCCAGCTGAAAATTGGTTCACCAAATTAATCTTCTGCATAATTTAAATCCATCTAAATTTTGCAAATATACACGTATAGTTATCAAAAAGATCACCGGAAATGTTCTTGAAGCAACAATTTCGACGGGAAAGTTTAAAGGAAAACCCGTCATACACTGTAAAAACGATTCAGAAACGTTCCTGGAAAATAATAGGCAGCTGATGTGCCCAATTTCTTCCAGTAACATAGCTTGGAAAAATCAGGAACGTTTTCCGCTAAAAGTCAGTAACCTTTCTGAAATTAACCTTGAAACTTTCTGAAGAAATGCGAAATCTCCCTTGTTAAAGCCAGTCATGTCTCTAGAACCTTCTAAAAAGATTAAGTAGGTTTGGTGTTATTGATTAGAACCTTCCGAATTTACCAAGAAGGCTCCATAAAAAACAGAGCGATCACGGCCAAGGCTATGCAAGAGGGAACGAACCATAACTCTTGCCTGCAACTCCTGCCTTGCAAAGCTGTAGCTGTCCATTGACATTTTCGCTCTCATTAGGAGTTAAGTCAACCTGCACAGGCAGTTAGTAACCAACACCGATACACTTATTAAACACGCTCATTCAATCTTTAAACTGGTTGCTAAAAATATTTTCCACAACAGTGAAAAGTCTGCACGCGTGCAACCTGTAGCGATTCAGAAACTTTTTTGTGAAGATACTTGTTTTAACGGGGAAATAGGTGAAAACATGTGAAATCCCGAGACGTTCCACGGAAATAACCAGTAACGTTTCGGAATGTTTTTACAGTGTATCTTTTCGTGTTAGCAAAAGACAGATTAACAAAAATATTGTGAATAAATTAGTTTTGCACCGTTGTCTCCGATAAGTCCAGGGGTTTTGCTTATTGTTAGAGACTCAAACACCAGTCCGTGCTCAAAAATTCACAGACTCGTTGCACATTCACGTCAGTACGGGCCGAAGACGGGCGTCCAAACTGGGGTTCGTGAGTCATCACTTCCCGGCCTCGTGCCATCACTTCCCCCCCCCCTCTAAGAAAGGCCTCGTGCCACATTTCTACTTGCGAATAGGACAGACACTCAGTCCCAAACGCCTGTTGAAGCATTGCAAACGTGTGGAAAGGAAACCAGAAGCAAAATTTGATATTTTTGCGTTGCTCTGATAAACTCACCAAATCGCCGTGTCACTCACCACCGTATAGAGGTTACTGTTCAAGCTGATGGTGCCCCTCCGGAATCTGGGAGGCAACTGACCTGCGTTGAGCTGTAAAGCCAACAACCCTTCACCACCGTCACTGTCAAGCGGAGCGAGCTGCAGGGTGTGTATTAGGGTGGGTCAAAAAAACACTTTTTTCTTTTAACGAATTTCTAATAGCGCAGAAAACTTGTGTATTGGCATCCTTATAACGGGAAATAATAACTTCTTCAAAGAGCTGCGGAACCGCAAAAATGCAGTGTATTGGGTCTCATCTGCATTCTCAGGAGTTTGGAATTTGAAAGAATGGGAAATTTTATTTGTTTACAATGCTGCATCCGTGTAAAATCAAAACTCATCTGCCTAAAATGTATTAAAGGTGTCGACTTAAACCGCGCAAAATGAGAGTCTACTGTATTCAAAAAACGTGGCAAAACGTTCCCAATTTTGTTTTTGTGTAGGGGATAGATGAACAAACGCATTTTCCTTTTTTTTTTTTTTGCCCATGAGGGAAAAAAATCTAGTTTTTGTTCATTGATCATTGCAACCACCATAGTTGCCGTTTACATTTTACAGTTGACTGAAAAAAAAGTTGGTTTGGGCAATTTTTTGACGAATAAGTCGCTTTAGCTTCAAAATGACTGACACCAAACTAAAATAGTCACAAATATAAACCAAACTAAAAAAGTGACTATTTTTAGTCACTTTTTTAGTCGCCAGCGGCTGCCGCGTAAAGCGGTTGTGCAGAGACTGAAACGCTCAGCACCATAGGAGCCCATATGGGGGTTCAAGCCCCCCCCCCCTTAGAAATTAGAACTTCCTTGCTTTTTAGTACTTTTTTCTTTGCAAAAATGTAAAAACATTTCTTCTCCAGCCATTAATGAATAAGTTATTAAATATGTCAAATTTTAATAACTGTAATCTATACTGAAATCGGTTTCCAATAGGAAAATATCTTGCTAAACCACGGGGAAAATATTTGAACACCTCCTTAAAATTTTGCATATGGGCGCCCCCCCCCCCCCAGTAGCGGATTTTAGGGGGGTCCCAGGGGATCCGTGCCCCCCCTCAAAACGAATTAATTTTACCATTTTATTTATTACTTTTTAATTGACCTTTCTTTTGCATTTTTTTTACGTAGTTAATTAAAAAGAACACAAAACACACACAGTATATTTTGAATAAAAGCATTTTTGTTTGCTAAAGAAGTATTACTGGAGTCAGAGGCCCAGAGTTGCAGAATACATTTAACTCACTGGTTTCGAATTCAAGGGACCGTATTATCGCGATTAGTCCACTAATTCTGCTTGGATGGAATCAATAATTAACTTTTGTTTTTAATGTGTAGGCGCACTTAAAAGAATCATTTTGATCCAGGAACCTATTTGCGAAATAATAGATTTCTTTTTCAGCTAATAAAAAATGCAAAATGAAAGAAATATTGGTAAATGGTAGTTTTTTCGGAAAAACCATGATTTTTAATGGAAACGGCATGTGGTATCAATATGTTATCTCAACTTCATCATGGCTTTAAGAACAAATCAGCAACTGGTTTGAAATTCACACAGAAAGAGTTTCTGAATTCTTCAGTAAAACTTATATGTTATGAAGTTATGATTTTCTTTATAAATTAGTTTAAAAAAAACTCAAGTTAGGTATAGGTTTATTTAATAACCTTGCCCTCGTGTTATAATCATTATGATATGTTCCTAAGTAAAGCCGCTCATTGTCTAGCATCTCGGATTATATTGGGTTTAGTATTTAAATGGCTTGAAACGTTAAATATGTTTTCCAGGCCACATTCAAAGTATATTAGTGCATCATATTCATGAGCTTAGAAGTAGATTCATTGCCCTGAAGGAATCCTAATAATAATAATAATAATACAGTGAAACCTCCCTTAGCGGACACTCCCGAATAACGGACACCTCTAATTAACGGACATTTTTGCAAGTCCCAATCCCTCAATATAGGCCATTCCATGTAATTCCCTCTGAATAACGGACACTCCGAATAACGGACAGTTATTTCACAAAAAATTTCCCTTGCGATCGTAGCACTTCCGTTTTTTTTCTTTTCTTTTCACAGAATATCTTAGTAACTGCTTGCCTTAAAAAGCTTTTCATCCTTCACAACTGATATTCCACCCCTCCCCCCCCCCCTGTCATTTCCTTATCACTGTTTCTTGGAATTAAAAGGGTGGTAATGGGCAGATGCAGCGATTGGGGCTTAAAAGTTGGGGGCAGAAAAAAAAAAGAACTAAAAGGCATGGTACTTTTTGCGGACAGCAAAAAATGAAAAGAAAAGAAAAAGTCATAATTTTGTTATGGCTAGTTTTGAGAGTATTGAAGCAGATAAGTGAAAACTGATGTCAGTCTAACAATTAACGTGCGTTTTTCTTAAGATTTTAATGAATTTTATATACAATAACTATTCAAAAGTTAAGATAAAAAAGAGGAAACTGGGCGTTTTATCTAACTGGGGCTCTCGGGAGATGCAATTGAGCAGACCGGCGCCGGTAGTAGTCGGCTTTATGGCGCCGTGGTTTCTTTGGGTTGTTTAATTTTTAGACATGAAAAAGATTTGCCCACATTCAAGGTCATATTGCCAGCTGTCAATCATGCAATAGTGATACTTGAGATAAAATAAATAAATTAACCATAAAAAGTGTGTGTGGGGGGGGGATGGGGGTTGCTCCGCCGAATCGCCGCCGTCGGTAATGCAAAAATGAGATGTCAAACTGTTTTAACTGATTACTTTGATTAAATGCTTTTTAAGACAAGTGTGTGCTGGCAGTATACCTTTATAAAGAAAAAACAGATTAATTACACTTGACGTAAAATGTAGTAAACCTTTCGCAATTGTTTCGATTGTGTTCTACAAAGGGAACAACAGCCCATTTTGAAAAAGGTAAATTAAGTAGTTCCTCCTAATAGCGGACACCTCCCAATAACGGACAAAACTTCTAGTCCCTTGACTGTCCGCTATTCCAGGGCTTCGCAACCGGTGTGCCGCGGCACACTGGTGCGCCGCGATAATGAACCCGGTGTGCCGCTGTATTTTCGTAATTATTGAAAAAGAAAGAGCCTTGACGTATTTTATTTTTAAGTGACAACCGAATAGCGTTTGTATCGTTAAGTAACTTCTCAACCAGTGGCGGATCCAGCCGATTGTTTTGGGAGGGGCCATCCGAAATTTTTGAACAAACTGCCCAGGGCCGAATTTGACTCCTTGCCGCCTCTAGGCAAATTTGAAATCTGCCGCCCCTCCCCCTCCCCCCCTAAAAGAAGCAAAATATCCTTGACTCAAAAAAACCTAAAAAAAGTGTTTCCCAGATTCAAACTGTCAAACTTATAAAGAAATGATGGCGTTTCACATTCTCAGGCGCCCCGATGAAATGATCACAGTGATCTCCCACAAATTTTTATTCGGCAAATTTTGCCGACGATTCGGCAAATACCATGATTGAAAAACATTTGACTTTCATAAGATGTGCAGGGGTAGGAGTAGTCCTATATATCCTATATTTCCTATATTTTCAAAAAAAAGTATCAAAAGTGTCCTGTATTTCTTATATTTTTGCGAATTGTCTTATATTTCCTATATTCCCCCTAGTTTGTTATAAAGATTTATAGAAAATGACTATTGAAAAGCCTTTAGGTTACTTGATTTGCACTTGATCTCACAAGTTGACAAAAGATAATTCAAGACTGCTTAAAAACGAGATACATAAGTATATATTTTTTTTATCTATTTATTTTTTAAATGTCTGCTGGCACTCGTCTGTTTAAATTTTGTTGCAAGTGTAGAGTATTTTTAACAAAATTTAAAAATTGTTTTAAGAGCTTCAGGATATGCTCTTCAGCTTCAGTTATCCATATTTTATGACAAGCTCTCCAGACTTATGATAAAGCACTTTGTTAATGAATCTTCACTAACAACAAAATGCAGTGAAGATTCAGCCATTATTAATACAAAAAAGAAGAAAAACGATCTATTTAAAATATTTAAATGTAGGTAATTATGAAAAAAAAAAAAGGATTAATATAAAATTTTTTGAGGAATGGGGATTTGATGTACTTGGCAAAAGATGAAATGCAGAAAAAAGTAAGGCTAAAGATTTTCTAAAATATAAATAATCAATGATTATAAATAGTTGTATTAAATGTAAATAGATTTCAGATTGTTTAAATTTGTTTTAAAATATTTTTTGTAAATAAGTAAACTTATTTTTTTATTACATTATTCTTTCAGGAACAGAAAACTCATTCTAAGTATTATTTTTATTTGGGTTTTTTTGAAATCATTGATAATAATTGGTGCGAAAATAATTAGTAAAAATAAATTATGTACTGTTTATTTTTCAGATCAAAATCATTCATAAACACGTCCTATATTTGTCCTATATTTTTCGTGGAAAATGCCCTATATATTACAAGTCGACCACTTCTACCCCTGGATGTGTGAAAGTAATCATTAAATTACAAGAAAAAATTGTCTCTGTAGAAAATGAAAGAATGCTAATATTTTACTTTCAAGAATAACAATTTAATTCAAAAAATGTGTATTCTGATAACAAATTTGCCGCCCCTGAAAAGTTTGCCGCCCTAGGCAGCTGCCTACTCTGCCTATTGGGAAATTGTGTAACTCCCCAGAAATTTCATTAAAATGGAGTTTCAAAAACTCAATATTCGGGGTATCGAGACATTAGATGAGGGGGTGAATTTAGGAATCTCCCTCGAAAATGTTTCAAAATTTGAATTTCCGAGCAATTTTTTAAAATTAGAAACTAAAAACGCATTTTGTCTATTTTTGATGATGTACGGAGAAAAGTTAGGTTTCGGGCGCTGGCCCCAAAATACTTTTTGAAAATAAAGCTTAGAAGCCAAAATATTCTGTCATTATACATTGAGAAGTTAGAAGAGGAGGGATGCTCTTCTAGCTCTTCAGCTGTCCAGCCTAAAAATGCACCTTTAGGTAATGTTTGCTTACATTAAAGGAAGTGTGAAGGTGCTTAGAATCCTTCCTTCATGGAAATATTTTGCCTTTGAGGCTCAAAAAATTCGGTTTTTAACTATATTTATACATATTTTAGAAAGGGATGGAAGATTCGTGTGCTCCTCCAAAAAACCTCCTTTTAAAGCTATCATCATTTTATAAACTAGGAAGGGAATGGGTCCTATCAAAACTCGTTTGTAATTTAAGTCCCCCCCCCCTCAAAAAAAATCATTAAAGTTGCTTTTAAGCAAGTTAAGTGATAAGGGCTGGATAAGCTAGTTTCCGTTGACATTTTTTCCAAATAAAAGACTTAAAATGCAATTTTTTGCTACATATCGAGGCATTTGTGAAAGGGCATGGGAAAAGGGGTTCTCCTCCTAATTTCGAAATTAAAGCCATAAAAACGAAAATTTAGGCTCTCTTTGGTCTTGTGAACAATAGGTATACTCTGAGAACCGCAGAATTTAGAGATCGTCCAAGTGTCTGTAGTTGGAATCAAGAAATGATGTAAAAAATGGAGAAAAATTTTGGAAATAAAAGTTTTGTTTTGAGGATAAGAATATAATTTATCTTCCAATTAAGGCCTATACTTCTTTTTCAATAAAATACATGTGTTAAATTTTGTTATCTTCTCATAATAGTTTTTTCTTTTTTCCTTAAAAAAAAATTCCTACAATCACAAGGCTTTGGGAGGGGCCATGGCCCCCATGGCCCCCCTCTAGATCCGCCCCTGTTCTCAACTGACCCTTTCGATTATGTGCAATAAGACATACCCGACAAGGGGAGAGGCGGAATTTACTGCCCCACCTCTTTTAATCTTCTTGTGCAAGTCACAACTGTGATAGGAACAGGAGACCCTCGGGTTTGAAGTGATCCTATTACTTTCTGTTTTTGAAAACGGATTTAAATTTACACGAAATCAACTAATAATATAGAATTTTTCTAAATCTTTCGCAAACGGGAGTATCGTTCCCTCCTCCAGGAATTTTTGCCCCAGCTTTAGCTTTCGTTTTCCTCTTTTCGAGTTCCGATATTAATTTCCTTTTATCGTAGTTTCTCAGAGCTCGGTTCTAAGACTTAGTAAAATAGAAATTAAAACCATGCACTGTTCCCTCCATCGTGAAGCTCTCATGGTAAGACTTACCAGATGAGCTGAAGTCAACTTTGGCCTAAGTGGTGAATTTCATAAAATTGAGGCCGCTTAATTCTCGAATTTTCTCCATACTTAGTAAGGAAATGGGGGCAGTTCAACTTTTTCATGTATAGATTCGCTGGATTTCAAGTGGTGAGTTACTATCAAAAATTTTTGAACTGAGGGAAGAGGTACGAGTTTTTGATTTTAAAAAACGAAATGCAGTACGCCAGTTTGTTGCAAGACAAATATTGGCTGACAAAACTAGCGCACATGGCTGACATTTTTGAAAACCTTAACAAATTGAATCGGAAATCGTAGTACAAGGAGAGAATTGGGGTTACATGTATGGACAAGCCCAAACAGGTTGAAATCAAAAATTCAGCTGTGGAGAGAAGAAGTAGTTCGTGGCTCATTGGACATGTTCAAACGGACCGTCAACATGGTATGTGAAGAAAATGGCATGGAAGAAAAGCTGCTGAATGGGGTGTCAGAACATTTAGTCATACTTCAGGACACGTTTAAGCACTATTTCAAGAATCGTAACATGGAACAGTTTGACTGGACTCGCGATCCATTCTCTTCATCTGCGGATGCATCACTTAAAGACCTTTCTCTGAAGGCACGAGAAGAATTTATGGGCCTCAAGAGCGACCGTACTCTTAACTTATGTTGAGCGAAGTGCCTCTGGGCGAGTTTTGGTTGCTGGTTAAAAATGAGTATCCCACTATCTCTTGCCTTGCTATTGATGTGTTGCTACCATTTTCAACTACATATATTTGCAAACTCAGCCTCTCAGCCCTCGCAGTTATAGAAAAAAAAACAGTAAGAGATCATCTCTAAAGAGCCTGGATCAAGAATTTCGTTAGCTCTTTCCAGCATAGAGCCGAACATCAAACGTCAAAAATTAGTGTCAAACGGAAATTAGGTGCTTAGTTTTAATTTCTTGCTTTCTTGTGTCTTAAAACATTATTTGATAAATCGTTTAACTGCAGTGTGCACTTAAATGACATGTTTGACAGAAATGCTTTGAAACATATGAAGCATAATTTTCTGTAAATAGCTATAGTTTTGTTGTTCATTGTCAACCTCAATACATTCGAAATATTTCTGCTTTCTAAATAAATTTAAATACACTGCGTTTGTTATAATTGTTTTATTCATATGAAAAAAGTCCACCTCCCCTCCTTCTTCATCTTTTTATCAGTGAATGATAAAAACATTTCTATATTACCATTGCGAAATTAAGTTCAGTGTGCCCCGTTAATCTAGAAATTTCTTAAGTGTGCCGCAAAGTAAAAAAGGTTGAGGAGCACTGCGCTATTCGGAGGTTTCACTGTATTTAAAAATAAAGTTATTGAAACTTTGTTATGAAACATTGAAACATCAAAGGCGGGGGGGGGGGGGGTACTCAATTTCCCGTGCCCCCTCCAAAAGATTTTTCTGTGCCCGCCCCTGCCCCCCCCCCCCCATGCTCGCCCCACACAATCCGAATTTCAGAAATAATAATAGAAAAAAAAAAAAAAAACAATCACAGCCTTTTGCGTTTATCCATCTAATAGCATTTTTGTCCTAAATTTCGTCAAATCGAAAAGCAGTCTCAAATCAAAAATTTAACCTCCCCGCCAAATTTAAACTCTCGGAACAAATCCAGGTGCAATTAGATTGTTGCCAAAACCCTCCTCTAAATATGATACTGTTGAGTTTTTTTTTTTCGTCTTTTTTTTTTTATCGTATATGATAATTAACTTCGATGATAAGAAACGAGAAATTGTCTTTCCTTAATGATCCCCCAAGGGAAGAGAATCTACGGAAGTCTAAACTTCTTTAGAGTTGATAATTCGGCCAATCAGCTTCCTCATTTTCTAGAATGATCGAAGGGCAGCCGTATAGAGGCGCTGCAATCATTTTGTTTTGCAGTTCTGCTGTGATAGGTGATACGTCCTCTGCTACATATTTGTATGTTGATCGCAGCAATATTTTGCTGTAAGACAGTTTATTTTTTAGCGGAAACTGCTGACTCTGCCATGGTCGCGATAACTTTTCAATTCTGTTGCATGTTTCCAGAACTTTATTCCCAATTTTCTTGAGATGGTGATTTATTTTTAAGTTTATGTGTGCGACATGTCAATTTTATACCTATTACAGGTATGTATAGATTATTTGCCAATTTTTCCTCTAATCGTTAAAGTATTGATGACTTATATTTATAGCAGTGAATTACTTTTCCTAAACTATTTGCAAAATATTCAGTGCCAAAATGTGTTGGATATAATGCTTTAAAGTAATTTAATTTTAGAGGGGAAAAAATATTTTGATAGATTGTTAACATACTTAAAGGTCATATGTGATTGATGCATTGTTTACACAACATCCCTGTTCTTTTCAAAAGTATGTCGTGAATTTCTTTTTGCAGAATGTATGCTGATCTATATTTATACTTTTATTAGCATTTTAATTTCTTTGACTAATAAAATTGATCCAAGATCGTTTATTTTGACTAGTATGTGACTTTACTTAAATCTATCCCCAAATTCTCAATTTACTAATTTTATTGGTTCTTAAATTTTTTCAATACAAAATTTATTAGATTTTAATTGTTTTTATTTATTACCTACATGCTATTTTTTTTAGCAACTCTTAATTTATTTGAAGTTGTTGAAGATCCTTCATACTAAATGCGTTCATTAACTCTTAAAACTTGGAAGGCTCCTTGAACAGCCTCCATTTCTCGCTGCACACCCATCATCCCTGTTTAAGAATTATAGGCATGTTTTTACTTGTTCTTTTCTCTTTCAGTGTTGTACCAAAAGCAATCCTAAAAGAGATCTACCAGAAATGTGTTTTAAGGGAATGATTCATAATAAATCTATGTGAAAAGATAACTGCTGTCAGTTTTAAAATAAAAGCTGCTTAAGTCAATAATCATTGCTGTGATTGTAAAAAAACCAGAGCTGATGTGTGCATCACATGACTTCCTTTTACTCCAATTTAATGTCATTTCCCCATTATTGGCAATTTTAATGTGATTCAATAGTTTACTCTCTAAATATCACCAACAGTGGCCAATTTGAAACCAGATTAAACGAGCTGATGTGTGCATCACATGACTTCCTTTTACTCCAATTTAATGTCATTTCCCCATTATTGGCAATTTTAATGTGATTCAATAGTTAACTCTCTAAATATCACCAACAGTGGCCAATTTGAAACCAGATTAAACGAGCTGATGTGTGCATCACATGACTTCCTTTTACTCCAATTTAATGTCATTTCCTCATTATTGGCAATTTTAATGTGATTCAATAGTTAACTCTCTAAATATCACCAACAGTGGCCAATTTGAAACCAGATTAAACGAGCTGATGTGTGCATCACATGACTTCCTTTTACTCCAATTTAATGTCATTTCCCCATTATTGGCAATTTTAATGTGATTCAATAGTTTACTCTCTAAATATCACCAACAGTGGCCAATTTGAAACCAAATTAAAGAAAAAAAAAATCGCCAAGTTGGCGACAAAACGGCGACCAAAAGACTAGCGATATATTGCTAAGTCTCCGACAAATTATAACACCACTTGAGTTTACATCAAAATTAACAATGATTTCCCCCCAAAAAGGGGCAAAAGACCCCTTTAGGAACATTCGAATGCAACCAAAAGGGAAGGTGCACAACTAGGCTCCCCTAGGAGTCTACGTACCAAATTTCAACTTTCTAGGACATACCGTTTTTGAGTAATGTGAGATACATACATACGTACATGCGGACGTCACGAGAAAATTCGTTGTAATTAACTCGGGGGGTCGTCAAAATGGATATTTCGGATGTCTGTAGGTTCCCAGGCATCTATCCACGTGTGGTCAGGTCGGAAAAAAAACTCAACATTAATTCGGGGGTGAGAAAAATGGAAATTAAGGCCGATTTTTGAGTGAAATTTTTTTTGCGAATACAATACTTCCTTTTTTGTAAAAGGAAGTAAAAGTATTATGGGAACTTACCTTAGAGTTTGAGGGGACTTGCTAAAGGAAAAGGTGGTTTGAAACTCATTTACATTAGATTTGTATTATTGAGCAATCACAAATTACTTATTATCCTCACTTGACTAAAGTTGAAGTTGCTCTGATTTTTCAGATATTACCATGACAACAAGAATAATTCTAGCTCTTTGTTTCAATATTTATTAAGAGGAAAAATTTTTGTCGCCATGGTAAAAAATCGTTTATGTTCATTCAAGTCTTAACTAAAGCATAAAACTTAACTGTGTGAATTCCACTGTCTACCAGCCTCCGCAAGGGGGATCACTCCTTATCTGTGGTGTCGATGCCCTACACATACTCACACACGCCTGCACACACACACATATATTTGTGATTGCAAAAATTATAATTTGGATTCAAGGTATCAAAAATTCAGGTTTTTTTTTTCTTTTTACTATAAAACACTAAATATTTTGGGGCACGGTATCACCAGTGTTCTCCCCAACTACATGCAGTCTTTAATGGAATCATGTTTAAAAGAATTAGTATTCAATAATATTTTTTATAAACACAAATGTGACGACCAGCTACAGACCCTATGGCTTGCCAGATTTCTGAAGTGTTCAACTAGGACACAGGAATGCCCCCCCCCCCCTTTCCCAGCATCGTGAGTATTATTCAAAAGGTTACACATTCCTGGTTGGCTTGACAGCTCATTCTCAATGCTATGAGTAAATGGTGATTAATTTTGAACCTAAAGCAAGGGTAAAAAGAAATAACACAAGCAGATAAATTTAAATTTTTTTCTTCTTGCATGTTAATATTTGCAAGTTATTTTGGTCAAAGAAGAAACGCTTTGAATGAGGAATAAAAAATTTAACAATATTTACATAAATTTTTCCATTCGCAAGGGTTTTTTTTTTTTTTTTTGTAAGACTTTTTTGGTTTTAATCTTGCTGTAAAAATCATCGCAAGCTAATCCGATATTATTTTTTCAAATCAATGTTACAAATGACAAAGTAATAATCTTAGATAATCCTTCCCTGTTAATTATTTTTTTGACTTTTTGGTCATCTGTAATCAAATTCATCTTTTTCTGGGACATGAAGTAAACCGGCCGGGACACCAGGATTTCGTCTAAAAACCGGGACTGTCTCGGTCAAACCGGGACTTCTGACAAGCCTACCTATGCCCTAGGCTGATTCTCATCTTATTAGTCCCTATTAAAGATCCATGGCCCTCTTACAGCTGTTGCCCCTTTCTCGTTACACCCCAATTATAAAACATTCTCTGCATAAATTGAGCAAATGTATTAATACATTTAAAGAATAGTTTAAACTCTTATATTTATTTGAACTATTAAAAATTGCCTTGTCAAATATTGTGTCTAAGCGCTTGATAAGACATTTCAACCTGCAGCTATTTATGTATTAATTTTAATGAAAAATAAATGTTCTTCTCATTAAATTTTTCTATACAAAATCCAAAACCTGCAAGTAATTGTATATTATGGCAAATGCGTTTTTAAAATTTCTTACCTTAATTTTTTTGCTTTGGAAATTTTCTGACTATGGGATTTTTTGGTGACTAGTTTGTCCTTAGTTTTTTGACAAAAAGCATTATTTGATGACAAAGTTTCATTTTTCTGTTTTAAATTTTGTTTACGAGTTTATAAGGAAAACATTTATTATGTGTGTTAAGACTTAAAATTTAATAGAACCAAGTATTTTCCATTTGAATATCTATTTTAAAACATTTATATTAAATACTTGAGCTCTAATCCATGTAAAATACTTAAAATGTTTTGCTATACTTGTTAACCAAGTTTCAGATGGTTAATAAACATCTGAATTGTTTTGTTAAGCATTAAAAAAATTTTTTTTCAACAATAGCTAGCCAGAGGTTTTAAGTTCAAAATAAAGACACAGTAATGATTTTTTTATTTTTATTTATTTATTTATTTGTTATCATTTGATTGGATTGTTTGCTTTGGTTCTCTTTTATGTTTTATTTGTTTTTTTATTTTTCTGTTTTGATTTCTACTTCATTGTTGTTTTACATTATTTTGCTAGGAGAAACAGATCAGAAAGCATATTTTCATTTTACAAGTATTTTTGCTCAAAGAAGTTTAGAGTGTTAGATATTTTTGATGTATTGTGAAGTGGTATGTATTTTTTTTTTTTTTGCAATATGTACTAACTATGAATTAATAATAATGCATCAAAGTTATCCTATTTTTGCACTGTACGTAAATAAAACTGAAACTGTGCTGCGAAAGTTTTTTTTATCCGAAACATTTTGTTTAGGTGTTTTTTTTAATTTTAATTTGTATTTAAAAAAATTCATCCTTTAATTTTTAAAGATAATCCAATTAGTTGTGAGTGAAATTTAATTATACCTATGTTATTATGACAAATACATGGTATTGCATTAGGCTGAAATTTGATCGGCCTAAAATTAATACATTAAGTTAACTAATGATGAATGTATAACAGCGGTGCCCACCTAGTTGGGGTCATTAGCCATGGAGAGATTGTGCCATTGTTATTTTTAGGGTGGGTTGTTTTGAGGGGTATTTTCCTTTTTGGGCGGGTGCACCCTTGGTCTTGAAGGGGGTAGATGCCCCTGTGTATAATACAGTTTTCTTGGTCCCAAACATGTCTTATCACTTAATTGGGTATAGGATAATCGAATACCCCGCTTATAGGAATATAAATCTGTGGAGCAAAAATAATTCCTATAGCAATAATGTTAAATTTCCCTGCTTTACGAAATTCTTTTTTCATCCATACCTTGCTTAATTACATACGTATTCAAAGTTTCTTGAGCGGAACTTTTATTTCAAGTCGAATTTTTTGTCTATTTCTTGGGAAGAAATCCCAGTTCACCCCTTGAAAGTAAAAGGTCACTTGTAACAAAGCACAAAAGAGGGACTAACAATTATCCTAGATGGTTATGGCTTCTAGCTGTAATCTTATCTCGGGCTGTAAAATGCATCAAAGGTTTGGTGTTTGGAGAGTTGGAAGAATTGCACCGCATGCAGTGAGCGGGGGTTAAAATTTTTCTTTGATTGGTCCTGTCCAGTCCCATTCCGTCAAATGTCTCAAGGAACTTGGCTGCTTTCTGTATAGAAAAGTGGTTCCCAGGGCTATTTAGTTCTTGTTGTTGGAAAAGACAGTTGTCAATGACATTGTTAGACCTGATTTGGTGTTTGACGAGGTTGTAGCTGGAGAATACGGAAAGGCTTTTTTCGAAATGGGTTAATTGTGGATTTTCTGCTCTGCTTCAGAATGATTGTACAGTAAAATGAACGCAAAAAGGAATGACATAAGCTTATGTGTTCAGTTTAAAGTTTTGGAAGCAACTAAAATGAGGAAAACACAGACAGATAATTGTGAAAGAATTTGAGATTTCTACACTCAGATTTTGAGAATAAGCCAAAACAGTGATAAAATTGAAGAAGCTCTTTAAGAAGCAATAAATCTAAGTAAATATAAACTTTTTATGTACCATTTACGTATGTAGTACCTGTAATTTTTTTATGATGTACATAAAAACATCAAGTATTTCAATTTTGGTGAAAACCATGTGGTATATTAAAATAACAAAGAATCATTTACCATTTATCGTAGCAATAATGAATATATTGCCAGCAAAATACTTCAAAAATATGTTTCTTGCATTCCCCATGTAATCAAATGCCCCACTTAATCGAAAAAGGATGTCGGAACCGTTGAAATTCATTAAAGTGGGGCTGACTATATTCAGAATCAATAACTTGCAGAGAACGTGAGTTTTCCGCAGGATTGTCTATACTTTTGTTAGCTTACGCAGGGATGCCCATGAGGGGGGAGCCTACCCTCTACTTGAGAATTTGAATTTTTTTGGACAGTGCAGTTTATTTTTTTAATAAATGGTACCTAATTTATGCTATGAGATATTATAAGAATTTGTTTGTTATTCCTCTAATAATGGTATGCAAAAAGAGAGTATTCCTCCAATATTTTGCTGAGATTTAAATCTTGCTTTGTGAAACAATATTGATTGCATTTAATTTATTTAGTGAAATCAAAATTTACAATCCTGTTTTGCCAATTTTCAATTATTTATTTTTTCAAGAGTTGCAATATTTATTTAAAAATATTTTGTTTGCTTTATTGGTAGATTTTTTATACAGCGCTGAAAATTCTTTTGAGTTTATTAGGTACTATCATGTCTGCAGAAAAATTTATTTCGATATTGAGAGTGACTAAAAATTTCTTGACGTCCAGTATTAGTCAACAATGAGTTTCCTCTTTAGCTATATTATATCCAACTCAAACTAGCCAAAAAAGCTTACCTGTGACATAAATAATAAGGAATTTGCAAATGTGAGACAATAAAATTGCAATCATATATTGTAGTTTTATGCTGTTGTGGTCAAGCCAATTCAATTTTTGCTGAATTGTACATCAAAGAAAAATATTGCTAAGACTGCTTCTTTGCAATCTAATCATAAAAAATATAATGCTTTTTATTTTTTCCTATTTTGTTTTAACTATATTCCTCCATTTTCCATTTTAGCAGTCAAGAATCAATTCATGGATGAAAAGGATGAATACCGGAGGTATATTTTTTGTCTCTATTATTCTTAAGGCAAAATCACTAAAATACATTTCATGCTGTGATGTTTCACAATAACTTAAACATTAATAGAAAGCAAAAATACACTGAAATCTGTTTAACACGAAAAGACTTAAAATAAAAAATCAGTTAAGAAGAACTTATATGGATGCTTCACTTGCCAAATTGACTAACTCCATAAAACAAAAAGCCCAGAAAAGTGATGAAGAAGATAGTGTTATCTATTAGGAATGTTACATTTTCTGCCATCGCAGGATCAGAAATGTACTGAACCAAAAGTTTAATATAAATTCACATTCTAAGCAATGATTAAGCACTATTAAAGCAGAAATGAGGATTATTTTTAAAAAGTGGAGTTAATCAGTTTGGCAACTGAGGCATCCTTATACAGTGAAACCTGTGTATAACAATATCTATGACAATATATATATATATATATATTTTTTGGCCCCAGCAAAATGTCAGCATGAATAATCAAACTGTCTATAACGATAACCTTGTCTGTTACGATATTTTTTTTAGGTCCCAACAGTATCGTTGTAGACAATTTTACTGTATTAGTCCAAACAGTATACTGTAGTTTCATTAAAATCTTTTAACGTGGCTTTTTTTTTTTTTTTTTAATAGGAAAGATTATTCATTCCCTTTAGTTTTGTGTTGAGCATTTTTCACTATACTTCATGATTGGATTGAGTTTCACTTAAGGCATATTATCATATCAATAACTCATGCAAATTTAGATTCAATGTCAAAATAATCTGCATAATTTGGAGTTGGCAGAGGGATTTTTTGTTAATTTTTTTTCAGTTATAAATTCAAATAAAACATAAATTTAAAGATTAGCATCTACACAAAACAAAAAAGAATAGTTAATTGTATTAATCTGATGATTTTTAAAAAATTTTGTTATTTTTTTTAGCATCATCATGGATGATATAGTCACAATTTCTGATTGCTTCTTTGTATCTCAAACTGTTAATAAATAAAGCAATAAATAGTGTGCTTTTAGAAGTTTTTTTTTTTTTTTGAGTTGCTGAAAATTTAAGTAAAATTTTCAATTTTTCTTAAAAATTTGCACTTTTTTCTTTTTTTGCAAAATTAAAATTTTAGATCTGGTAATAATTCTTGCTGTTTTAAAAAAATTAATTATTGTTATTATTTTTTTTTTTCTTCCTTTAAATGTATTATTTTAATTCTGCTTTTTTGAATGAAAACAAATAATTCTTTGCAGCAAAAATAAAACTCTTTTATGTAGAAAATTTTCTTTGCTTAAAAATTCTTCTCCCCTTGCTTTCATGACTGTTGTTTTTATTTACCTTGTTTATAAGTAATTTCATATTGGTTATTGTATGTTTTAAATCATTTTTTTTATGTTGCATAGTGATGGCATTATAGTTGTTTTATATTCATCAAATTCTTGCTCTAAATATGGCAATGAAAGTTATTAAGATTTTATAATTAATCACTAATGATTTGTACTAATGTTATTCCGAACAAAAAATTGTTTTCTAAATATAATATGAAACAATATGCATTTTTCTTTCTTTTTTTATTTGGTAAATTTTCAATATATAATTAAGTTAGTTAATATTTCTGTGAAAAATTAATTTATCCAAGTTTTAATAATTGTAAATATGCTTCAATCAGGTAGAAAAAAAAATATAGATTTGAAGAGTTTAATTTTAATTCATCAATGAATTTCAAGTTAAATTTATTATTGATATTAAAATAATTGTAGTAAAAGACATTCTTGCTAAAAACAGATTTTTATTTCTTTTTTGCTGAAAAAAATGCTCTCAAGCTTTGTGTTTTGAGTGTATTTTACTCAGTGGTGTGTATAAATGTAAAACTAAAATAACTTACAAATTACTTGCTGACCTAATGCCAACAAAGGCTAATCATTTCACTGTGAGGTTTTATTTTTATTCTCCATCGTTGGTGGAAAGAAATATACTTGTTTGTATTTTTGCTTGGCTTAGAATAGCACAAATAGGTATGCAAAAGTTATGTTAAGTTCTACATGGTTCTGCCTACTTTCCTGCGCCATGTTGAGACCCCTGCATGGTAATCCTAAAGTGTCTTGCTAAAAAGTTGAAAATTATGAAGATATATTTTCTGGTTCTTAAAGATCATTGCTCATATCTGCTGCTGTAAAATAACAAATTGCTCCGTCGCTTGATTCTGGTTCTATCTCTCTTTTTGTGGATTGTGGAAAAGAAAGCTTTTGATCGTAATACATTTGGGGCCTAAACAAAAGGAATAAATATTTCTTAGTTCAGAAATTTTGAGAATCCGAGTTGCTGCCCTTCTGATGAATATTGCAGCAAGGGCCTTCCAATTGGACAAGATTGTTGGCCACAGATCAATTGGGGTATTCCTTACAAAGCTAATTTTTTTAAAAGCAAGTGCTCTTTTGGAGTAAGTTACCGCCCTAAAGCCTGGGCTCAGGCAGAATTAAGAGATTTTTCGCCTCCAGCTCATGTGATTCCTATTCCGGGCTGATGAGTGCTAAAAAGCATGAAACTGCAGTCCTCGGATGGAATAACTGAGCTGGCGGTGTATTTCAAGTGCTCTTTGTTTCGTACAATTTTCAGGATTTTTCCCCCCTTCCATTAATGGTAAATATACCATGTGCATCACTAAAGAACTAATTTTAAAATTCTAGAACATTTAAAATTCTTGAACAAACAAGAAGGATAATGCTGATTTTTAAGTTTTAAGCTTCCTTCTGTTGAATCATGACCAGTGGACGTTCCATTGTTGCTCTTGAATGTATTTGGGTTTGCCACTATGGTTGAAATAATCTTGAGTTCACCATCAGCATTTCTGTCTCTCTTTTGTGAATTTATTTTTGAGAAGTTAGTTTTGTTATTATATTATCATTATTATTATTTTGTTAACTTAAAAAATAAATAGATCCACACAAAAAGAAGCATTTGTAAGGAAAATGACTGAGGGTTATTGTTTTTTTTTTTTTTTCATGGGTAAAAATCTGCTTACTTGCCAAAACTGCAAATTTTAGTGCCTTTAATCTACTCTCTAGTTTTTATATCTTAATTTGATAAAATACTTTGCTAAGGAACAAACCACAAGGAGCAATTTGCACCTTTTTTTTAAGTTCCCGAACCAAGTTTGTTTTTTTGAAACCTTTTACTGAACTGTCTGTCACAATGTTGCATGACTTGCTGGCTGTTGCACCATTTACTGCTTTGCTTCATATTCCATGTAAAACCTAGATCTTCTATGTGACATATCATCTTGAATACATAGGCGGCCAACTAAATTTTGATGAGAGGAGAAAAATGGCATTCAAATAGGTAACATTGTATTTGTGTATGTTTTTAAAACAATGCTTGTTCTCTTTTTGAAATGTTTTTTAATCTTTTATTATGTAAATCTCTTGTCTCAATCCATCAGAAAATAACACAGAAACCCAATTTAGGTTCAAATATACCGTGTACTTTGCTGAAAAAAAAATATTTTAAAGCTTCTAGAACATTTCATATGCAAGGGAAGGACGGGACCTTCAAGTCCAAATAAAAAATTAAAATCAAAACACTTCAAAAATTTCAAAATTACTAAAAAGACAATTCGCTTTTTAGAACTTTGGTAAAAAGCATGACATACAGGTATATGCAGTTTTTTTGTGTAATAAATATTATATTTTATGAAAAGTATTGATTCATTATAATGTTAAGTTATAAAAACTGTGAAGTATGATGCAATTGCTAGATGACAAAATTTGTCGCATAAGCATCTTTATACTCATATTTTTTTGTTTTTTTTAATTTGGCATTCAGTTTTGGAAAACTGTTGCATTTTTTAAAGAATAGTTTACTTCAAAACGAACATGTCCAAAACAGTTAAGAATTTTCTTTTTTTTTTTGTCTCTGTTCCAATTGTTGAAATTGTTGCTGGATTTTCATTGAGCAAATAATGAACAAAAATGACAGTGAGAAATGGATCTATAAATAAGCTGAATAGATAAAAAGAAATACAAAGGGGAAAAAATATTATGATGATAAAATAAAGTAAAGAAGTAAATAAATTGGTCCCTTGTTTTCAGTTATCCATCCATGCATGTACAAATAAAGTTTATGTGCACTATTCTTATGTGCTCAAGTAGTTAATAATGTTCTAATTTCATAACTTTGTAGGATATTTTGACTGTTAATTTCCTCTGTTTAGGTTCTCATCCAGGTACAAAAGTGAAAAGATGTAAGTAGATCTAAAATTTATCATTGCGCAATTATTATGTAGCAAGTGTTTGATTTTTCTTGTTTTTAGAATAGAAAGATTACTTGTCTAATTCTTCATCTTATTTTTCATATGCTTTGAAAAGCATATGATACTTTTACAGGTAGACTCTTATTTATTTGATTACATTCTGTGAAAAATAATAAAATTTTTCAACAAGTGCATAAAGGCTCAGAAAAATTACAAAAATCAATGAGATTTGTATGGTACTAAGTATTGTTAATAATTTTTTACTGGATGGAAAACTTGTCAAATATTCATTTTTACTCTCAATTACCCTTTTTTAAGCAATACTTTGCCAATAGAATAATATTACATGAATAGGTATGATAAGTTTGTTTTAAAAGACATAAAAAATGTGTTTATTTCTATTTAAGTGTTTTCTTTAGTTTCCTTATATATTTTGCCTTTTATTTTTGACACGAACATGAATCTTTGCTAAGCTTTGAATGATGTTAATTGTTTTATCTGATTCAAAACCTAGTATTTCTAATAATAAGTTAAAAATATTTAAAATATTATTATTCTTTTTTTTTTTGGTTTTTTATTTTATAAATTTCTGAGCTCTTGAGCTTTAATTTTTTCACTTTAAATATGATTTTGCTGCTGTTATCTACAATCATGTTGAAATACTTTTGAAATGTCAAACAAAAAAACTTTAAAGATTTTATTTTTACTGTTATGATCAAAGTTTTTGAATTTCATGTAGAAAATATTTTATTTCTGCAGTGGTGTCATTCAAAACAAAAGAAAAATCAAAATTTTCATTTAAAACTAGCACCTAAGCACCTAATTGATAAAAGCTTTTTTTATTCTTCAAAAAGCAATGAAATTTCACAGAAAAGAAAGTACTTGATTATTATATTGAAAGCATAATCATATTGGATACAATCTTTCATTAACTTTTTCAATATATTTCAGAAATTAAAGAATTTATTTCTAAAATTTTACAATCATGTTTTACATGATGTAAAAATTTTCACTCATAAATAAGATTATAAAGTTATAATTTTTGTAAATTTATAAGTTGTTATAAATTTATACAATTTTGTAATTTTTTTTTTAATTTTTCAAAAATTAAGTAGTTTTTGAGATCAAAAGATAGTTTGTCGATAGGGCCTGTATTATTATTGACAAAAATCAATCATTTCACAGAAATAATTTGTCGTAAATAAGTTTGCTTATTAGTTGCGTATTGTTTAGTTCCACATGAATGCAAAGTTTTTCAAACTCTAAGTATTTTTCTGTTTTATTTTGCTTTTTTGCAGTTTAGAAGATTTATTCACTGGAATCAATTAAATATTCTTAAACTCTGAGTAATTTTCATTCTTAGCTAATACTAATTTTGACTGGATTACATAAGAAGCTGGTGGTAAACCTATCTTGTGTTTTTAGAGAAAAAAATCTTGAGACTAAGACGACTTCTATACTTTGCATACAAGATCTATATATATCTGGGGATGCCTATATCCTTAAATTCAGCAAAGTTGGTTATGCTTTTGATTATGTAATTGGGTGATTTTTCATTACTAAATCATTCACATTTGAGTCAGTTCTTAAAAACCTGGAATTTAACTTTGTAATCATAACTCATACCAACATATTTTGTTTTCAAAGTAGCAAGTTTGCACTATTAAGATTTTCCTATAAGTTTTAATATTCACATGGGTTTATGACAGTGAGGTGCGGTTCGCCCAAGCAAGCCAAGCAGAGTTTGGGTACTCCAAAAACAATTTTCATTTCTCATTTGTATGCTCATAAGTGACAGGAAGTATGAATGATACATTTTTGCTTAGCGTAACTTTCACTGAAAATAAGTTTAAAAAGCATTTATTAATCTTTCAAATGGCAATTTCCCAAAAGCATGTATCCCCAGGCAAAGGAAAGAGCAAACCAACAGGTCTAGCCCATGCAGGAGGAAGAATGTAGAAGTGTTGCCATGACAACAGTGTCGCCATCAGTGATAAGAGACTACTGTTGGCGCTTCTTCAGATTTGAAACCAAACAAGCAGCTCCAAGCACGGGAGAGTGTAGGTTGCTAGATTGGCCTTTTTTGAAATCGTCTGGGTTGAGAAAAAAAAAAACGTTTTGATATCGTCTGGGTTCTTGGTTTTTTTTTTCCTTTGTCTGTTTTTGGATTTCAACACGACAAAAGTTGCTTTCTAATCTTGGACAGATTTCAATTGAATGTGAACTGTTAAATGCCCTCAAAGAGCGAAACACGTTTTTCGATTCTGTAATGGAATATTTTGCTGCTAATGAACCAAGAATGGAATTCATTCCTTAATGAACTGTTAAATTAAATGCTGTAATGCTTCTAAAAATTCTAAACTTGATGGCATTTTATAATGCTGCATATTTTCGACCCCAGTTTTAGTCATTACTTGTTTTCTTTACATATGGCTAATATATATTTCTAACATATTTTTGTAATTAATCAGAATTGTGTATTACATATTTGTTTTTGCTGCATGAAAAATGTTCTATTCAACATGGCAGTTACAAGAATTAACATGCTTTACTCAGAAAACACAGATATACTACAAACAAATATTATAAAGTAAAAGTAGTACTATGAAGACAATTGGATAAATTACCGCTGCTTGGGCACTCGCTTGGGCCACCGCACGTGTCTGGTTTATAATAAAAGGTATTTATTTTCCAGATTTCTTTTCTGTCACTTTTTCGGGGGAAAAAAAGAAAGGAAAAAAAATCAAAGAAAAAATACCAATTTCGAATGACACCACTCTTTCTTGAACTTGTAATTAATGATGGCATTATTATCTTTTGTGGCATGTTTCCATTAGTTACACTGAACGAAACATCTAAAACAGAACTCAGCATATTGTCAGTTTCACCACGTTGCAAATTTACTAATGAAGGATAGTGCCGATTCTCCAACCACTATGCAGTAAGTTATCACGCCCTTATCTGTACCTCAGAGCCAGACCGACGTAATTCCTAAAATTGCGATTTTCTGTTTATTAATGCATTGTATGTAGAATCCAATTTAGTATCGAGCCATGTGAACGTAACTCTAAAAAAAAAACAAAAAAAACCTTGCAATTATTTACCAGTGTTAAAAGAGTGCACGTCCAATCTTTTGCATGTGCCAGACAACCTTTTTTCCTCTCTCCTGTAAAGTAGTGATTGTGTTACTTACGTTGTTCTGGCTCTGAGGTACAGCTATGTCACCTTCATTACACCCAGCTGGATTTTATACTAATTGTTTTGCAGAATATCCGGGGGCAATCTATGTTGATATTGGTGGTGCTCTCCCCATAATGTGATTTTTTTCTATCTTTTCTTTTAAACTTCGAGAAACTTATTGGTTTTCAAAGATATTTAAAATATTTTTTAAGGTTCATTTGAGAAAAATTCTTGAGGTTTCTTCTTCCACTCAGAATTTTTAATACTATTAACTTGAAATTGAACATCTTCAGTTCTGTAAGAATAAGCATAACATTGAATTAATGAATGTTAACATTGTTAAGCATTTTCATCTTTTAAAAATAGTTTATGTTTTTCCCTATATTACTTAAAACATAATCATACATATTTTAGAAAATCACCATTATTAAATTTTAAATTAAAAACAATATTGCATACAAATGTTTTTAAGCTTGGTTGCATAAAACCACTTTTAAATGTAGGAAAAGTTTTTAGCTTCCTATGCTGAGCTACAGTAAAGAAAAACAAATATTCTTCGGTAGAAGTTGAAAACTTTTCCTATGGGAAAAAGTGTGGCCTCAAAAAATTTTAAGCAACATATCTGCCAATGTCTGCTTTAATGTCGACTTTATCACTTTTGTCTCTATCTCTACACAAAAGCAATTTTTTAGCTTTTTGCTGTTTCTAAAAAATCTCTTCATAAATGCTCCAAGCATATTGTTGTTTTTCTAAATTGTTTTTAAGGAAAATCAAAATGAACGCTCTGGTTATTAACCAGAGCGTTCATTTTGCGCAAAGGGAAGAAACCAAAAACGGCAAGGTTTTGACCCACTTCTAAATAACTTTTATGCTGTACTTAATAATGAATGTCCTTTTCTCTTGAACACTAGAAATTTTTGTGACGCTTATGTGTCTGTTTTACGTTAGTTATATTGTAACTAAGGAAAATACATAATGATTCAATTCAACTTCCTTCACGGATATAACATTCTATTAATTTATAATGTTTTTACCTATGTTTTTCATAGTTTGATGTAGATGCATTTAGGAGGGCTGACCTCGTAGAAAAGGATCCTAGAGTTTAGCAGTAATCAACAAGTGTACTTTATTTAGCTTACTTATTTTAGTTATAAAGTCTGCTTTTTTTTTTCTTTTTCTTTTTTCACATTTGTAGTCTTCTCTTGAAATGAAAATGTTGAGAGATTTCTATTTTGATCATGCTATCTGTTTAGATTTTTGGCATAAAACTTGACATGAACAGGATAGAGGAATATGGATGCTGTTAGGTTTGGCGATAGGAAAATTTTAACTTTTTCTCTACTTAGTGTTAGAAATTTGGAAGAAAGCCAAAGACATTCTTTTTATTTTTCTACCCTAGTATCTTGCTCATTCAAAAAATTAACACATTGTGTATTAAAACATAATAGCCCCTAAAGCTCTAATATTTTACATCACTTGTATGTTGTATCTAAAAGCATATTGATATTTTCATTTTTTTCTCAAATTGAATGGAAATGCTTGTTAATTACTTAATGTTAAAATGAATAATAAAAACATATCAATGTTGAAGAATATGTATTGTCGTGGCTCCTTCATGGAGGAGGCTTGAAAGTAGAATAGCAATGAGGCCCATGATGAAAAAAACAATCAGATTAAAACCTACTCTCTGGCCATCGATTACATGGAAAGGTTAATATCCGGTTTATAGGCGGAAATGGATGCATCTATTAGTTTATAGGGGTGTTAGTTGGTTTGTTACAGATGTGCACTTTTGCCTCTCTATTATTTATTTTTAGTTTTGTAAAAATGAAAATTTGCTCTTAGCAACATCTTAAGTGTATTTGATCTATATTCTCACGGCAAATATTAATTGATTTGTTTATTCACAACAAAGTTTTGAGCTTACCATTTTGCTTTTACGTTCCTGAACGAAATGAAAATATTTTCTTTTCTTTTTGTTGTTTCCATGGTAACTATCTTTGTTTCCCCTTATTTTATTTTTGAGAATGCAATAAATGAATAAGGCACTAGTGACATCATAAAACGTGTGCATCAAAATCCCATCGATTTTTTCCCTTCTCCCCTGCTACATTCATTCAGATGGAATAGTCTTTACTTGGCAGATTGCCAAATTACATACAATCCGCGGTCAAACAGTATTTGTATGTTTCTAATGTGCTTGCATATATTTCTTAGTTTGTCAAAACTAGAAGAGTCCCCATCTCATGATCTGTCAAGGGGAGTCCCGGTATAAATGGGTTCCATGCTTATTGTACTGAAGTTTGACTAGTGTTCATGAATGGTTGTATTCTGCATTATGAGCATATAGAAAATTAAAATAAGGCTCCAGTTAGCCTGAATCATTTGTTAACATAGCTAATATTGCCCAAGGAAGAAAAATTATGCCGCGGGTTGACAAGTTTGCTAAAGTTTAGGTGCCATGTGGAAGAATTGAGTGCTTTGCACTAGAAATGGGAATGGTCAAAATGAAACTAGAATCCCCCCCCCCTTTTTTTCCAAAGCAGTGCTTCCCCCTAGAAAAAATTTGAAAATTTCTGGCACAAAATTATGTGTTCAGAAATTTATAATATTTACATTTTACTTTAAAAAAAAATTTATTTTGATCAGTATCCCACATTAAAACACTTATAATGCAAACAAGTAAGATAATTTAATTTCCCTGTACACTAAAGTATTATTTGTTACCTTTCTCACTTTCACTGTAAATGTGTGCTAGTAAAATAGTTAGTATATCAGTTAGTAGAAATGTTTTCGTTAAAATTTTAATGCATTGAGCAAAAAGTAAAAATCTCAATATTTTTGACCGACAGTCATTAAAAGATAATTTCCGTTCTTAAAGATATGCATAAACATACTATCGATGTAATCATTAAAAGTAGTTAAACATATAATCACTACAAGTCATGCAGTAAAATCTCATCAGCAATATCAATATAGATGAAACAATAAACTCTTCGACTTCGTTCCAGTTGCTTCTTTTTTTAACTTGATCAAAACCTCTGTATCTCAAAACCTCCTCATCTCGATTTTTTCTTCTGTCCCATGAAATTTGAGACCGTCTGGTTTGACTGTATATATTTAGTTAATTTCGAAATATTCTCTTCTTTGTGAAACTTATTTCTCTCTTACTATTTAATTTTAAATACTGTGTGTCTTTCACTTTATTTATGAAGTTTCATTCTTCAATAATTTTATGTCTGATTATGTGCAAAAGTATTGATAAAAGAAAATTCTTTTTTGCAAGGATCACTTTTTGAGTAAGCAGTAGCATTCAAGTAAAATATAGATTTCTCTGCATTACTGGTTAGATGTCTTTTAGTTCCTCACAAATTGCAACAAGTTAAAACCTTTTCTTTTGGTTTAAAGTGAATTTTTGATCTTTTGTGGTTAATTTGCTCTTTACATTTTTCAATTTTTCTCCTCCAACGGGGTACTTTCTTTTTCATAATAGTGGATTAATGAAATTCCAGACTTTATTACTATAATAACAACATTTTTTCACTGGAATTTCTTCTATTCCACTCTAATGAAATAGCCTTGCATTTACTGCTCCTTATTTTGTTATTTTTTAAGAGGTTTTTTTAAAAACTGGATTGTGATTGATTTCATGATTATCAAAGAGTTAAAACCTTTCAACTGCTTCTTTGTGTGGTTTGATTAATTTATTTTTTAAGCCTTTTTAAAATGCAGACATTTCAGGGTATTTTATATTTTTTTCTTATTTGTCTTTAACAAATCTTTTATTTGGTTAAGAATATAACTGTAATCATTTGTTCCATTTTTCAAAATTGAATCACATTTCATCTGGTCTTGTCATTGGCCTTTGTTTCTAATGTGTAAATTCTTTCAATATCTTTAATTGATTTTGCAAGAGATGTCTTACGAATTGACTCTAATTATCATCATGCATTTAAATTAATGTATAGTTGCAGTTTCAAAGTAGATATTGTTCAATCCCTGCCCTTTTTGTGAAAATTTATGAATTAGTTTTGTGTTGGTAGTTATAATTTTGTTATAAGTCTAGTTTGAGAATGTTATAATTTTCATCCAGTTTGAAATAAGTGCAAAAAGCATAAAACTTAAACATTGAAAACAATAAATTCATTTGGAAAAATCAGAATGGGCTATTAGGGCACACAGGCTTCTTTCTTGCCATTGCCAAAGACTACTTGACATGCATTTGCGATTGAAAAAGTATTCAAACCAAGGGCGCCCATATAGGGGGCAAGTGGGGGCTTGAGCCCCCCCCCCCTAGAAATTAGAACTTCCTTGCTTTTAATACTTTTTTCTTTGCAAAAATGTAAAAACATTTCTTCTCCAGCTATTAATGAATAAGTTATTAAGAAAGTCAAATTTTAATGACTAATCTCTCCTAAAATTTGTTTCCATGGGGAAAATATCCTGCTAAACCATGGTTAAAATCTGAGCCCCCCCCCCCCCTTACAATTTTGCATATGGGTGCCCATGATTCAAACTTCTCAAATATGTGTTTCACTTGAGATCTGAAGGATGATTTCGATGTTGATATTCATTGCAATCGAAAATCTTGTTTTTGAGATTTTTTTGTGAAATTTTTGTTTTTGAGAATTTTTTATTAAATATTGTTGTTGTCCTTCCTTGCACTTGGCTTTCACTGTCCTGAATTGGCCTTAGCAAGACACACTGTCACCCCTCACCGTCTACAAGTGCTTGTTACTGCAAAAAAGTTAAAATTGTAGCCTTTTACTAAAAAATCTTTGTTGCTGATTTGAGTTCCCTGTTTTGGGATGATGTCGGTCCCAGTAACCAGACTTTCAAGATTCGACTGTGTGTTGAATTCTGTTTACACATATAATTATTCGATAATTCATTGAAGTTTTTTTCTTGTAGCAAATCAAGAAACCTCAGCGAAAAGAAGCGTAGAGACCAGTTCAACATGCTTATCAATGAACTGTGCTCAATGGTTACTTCCACTAGTCGTAAGATGGATAAGTCATCTGTCTTACGAGCCACTATATCATTTCTCAAAAATCATAGTGGTAAGATATTTCGTGTTTCTTATAATGTATTGACATCTGCTGATTACAGTGATATTTGTGTTTTGTTTTCAGCTGAAATACTTTTGATACCATATTATTTTATAAAGATGTTTTTTGTGAGAACACCATACCATTTGTTAAAACATAACTTCTTCAATGTTTTATCAAAGTTAGGCATCAATTCAAAGATTTTTTTCACCACTTTCAGCAAAAAATAAAGACAGCTCATATTTTAATTCATCAACAATTTTTTTTTTTTTTTTTTTCTGTTTTATTATCACGTATTGCTTTAATGCGAAGCAAACTGAAATAGAAACTCTTTAAATCAACTGGTTAAAGGGATGTACTAATAATGTGAAGGTTGTAAGTTCAAACCCCCATGGTCTGGAGGCAAAAAAATATCTCTCTAATGATTTTCTAGCAGACCGCTGATCCAAGTTTTCACCACTGTCAGCTGAAAATAGACTAACAAATCCCATTTTTGCTGTTATTCATAGAATTACTTTAAAAAAAAAAAAAAAAAAAAAACGAATTTTTGATTCTTTCTGGTCAAGCTGGAATAATTCTCATGAGGGTCAGCTAGTTTTGCTTTAAAGATCATTATTAAATTTATACTTTTAAAGGGGTCATTGGTCTCAAAAAAGTTGGTGACGTTGATACGAAAAGAATATCTCTTTAAATTGTTTTTCTTTTAAAATCAAGCACTTAAAATTATTATTATTATTATATATATATATATATATATATATATATATATATATATATATATATATATATATATATATATATATATATATATTTTTTTTTTTTTTGCGGGATTAAGAATTTCATGTTAATGAATTCTTGCATATCTGAAATGATGAAACACTATTATGGAGCTAGTCAAATTACAGAAACAGAAAATCAAAGATTAAGCTATAAATACTAAACGGCTAACTTTCATCACACTAAAGTCTCGTGGAGACTGTCATGTACGGGCATCCGTTTCTGTTTTAGTCTCTTAGGATAGATTTATTAATATAAACAACCTGAATCACTGCTCTGTGCTGGGCCAAAAGGTCTCATTTGCTCTTGCTTATTGCTTTGAATTTTTTTTTTAAAGAGTAATTGAAAAAGCATATTTAGCTGACTAATAGATGAGAAGGGAGGGAGGGTAAAATATTTCATGTTGTGTTTGTTCTCCATAGGATTTGGATGAGATTCCCATCTCAGTGAAAGTACAGATGTGATTTAAAAGAGCATTGAAGTTCATGATTATTTTGTTTTGTTCTTTTTTATTTTTATTTTTCATTTGGAGATTTAGGGAAACTACAATAAGCCAGTAAATGTAGGGAGTGAAGTTGAAATGTTTCTGGGTGCATCAGGAAGAAGTTTTGAGGCTTGTCATGCGGAATTATATTTAGCTTACATACTTTGGCCTAATTTTTTAATTAAACCAGTGGCAACATTCCGTTGTGGAATGTTAGTTCTCGCAGCCTCGCTTCGTTTTCTGTGCACTATTTCACAAGGGACTAAATAATTTTTGTCCTTCAAAGTGAAGCAATAAATTTCATGTTGTTGCAAACAACGTAAAATAAATCTGTCTGAATGTACTGACTTGACTACTATGTATTTTATTTATTTATACTAGTTATGCTTTCAATTTTAGAAACTGAACCCTTAGATACAGTTGTAATGAATACAATATTTTCTCTTAGGAAATTTCTTGGGAAACGTGGGTGTGCTCCAGGGCTAGGAAATTCTTAAAAATTTTACATGCCCTACTGGGCATGTTTGTCAAAAACAAAATACATGCCAGAATAAAATTTTTAACTACCCAGTTTTTTTTTTATTGTGTAATAATAAAAATATTTGAATTTGTTGTATAGCATTAATCAGACAAAAAATTCACCTGAATCAATAACTGTTTCAGTATAAAACATTTAAAAAAAAAATAAAATAAATAGTACATAGGTTGTTAAGATTACCAATACTTAAATCAAAAATATATAATAATTACATGCCCTGGGCGTGTCAGGCCATATAATTTTTGAGCCATGGTGTGCTCAGATTTTTGACAAGGATTGTATATATGTATACAAATGTCTAATTCCGTTTTATTTTAATTTTAGAGCTATCAGTGCAATCACAAAGTGTGGAGGTAGAAGAAAACTGGAAGCCTTCTTTTTTATCTAACGAAGAATTTACACATCTAATGCTTGAGGTATTTTTTTGTTATAAACTTGTCTCATAGATAGATGTTTCTCAAGAATAATTTTTTGTTTCTCATTTTGAAGCGTACTTCAATCATACTAGTACACTCAGTAAAAATTTGGTTTTATGTAAAATTTTATCAGGAGAAAAAAGTAAACCTCCTTAACCAGTTAAGGACAATAAGCTGTGCTTATTATCCTTAGTGGAGATAGAGAGTGGGAACTTCATATTAGTAAAATTATTAAATGGCATTGTAAATGATAAGTGTTTCATATTTTGTGAAAATTGGTTCTGTTGATTTTGTGTTAATTGCTGGGACATTTTTATCTATATGGTCTATGAGAGATGCAAAGCTGTTTTTCTCTCTCTACAACTATTTTACAAATTCGATTTATTTATAATATAACTCGTAAATATTTATTTTTTTTATGATGGTATTAGGAATGCAGTTGTGTTTCATTTGTAATGTTTTCAAAAAAAAAAAAAAATTAACTGTTTTTCAAGAATAAATTATTTATATATTTTCCCCAGTTTTAAGATTCTTATGTCTCTATAGCATGGATGTTTTTTAAATAAATTATTTGCATTTGATAATTTGAAAATTTAATTTTGAACTTAGGGGACACATGTGTCTCAAAGTCCTTAGATGGGTTACTTCAGTGGTTTCTAAACTTTTTGCACCTGTGCCTCCCTTTTTCCATAAATCATTGTGTACCTCCCCCCCTTCAGGTTTTGTAATATTCGGATTTCATAAATGCCATACTGAAGTTAAAATTTATTTTATGAATTAGAGAAATAATACCATATTTTATGTAAAGTACTTTTTATGTATCAAAGCATAATGATTTTTGATTATAATGGAATATGAGTAATTATAATCTTACTATATAAAACAACTCATACAAAATTTCAGAAATATATTGTTGTTTAAAATACCACATAAGTTGAATAGGTAATATTTTGTTGATGTAATAAGGTAGAACTTGCTTTAAAGCTCAAATTTTTCTTAAACCAAGGTGCCATTGAAAGTTTTTAGCACGGACACTCAACCCCAAATGCTGTAGGGGTGATGTATTGTTAATTCTTATTATTTTATTTATTTATTTGTGTATGTATATTTTTAAAAAAAATTATGTTGGTAACAGCCAAGGGTGGATCCAGAAAGTTTTCTAGGAGGGGCGGTTGATTTTTTAACTGACCTCTTACTACGTATCTGATTTATACATTTTTTGGGGGGGGGGGGGGGTGTCACAGTTATCTAAAACAACTAAAGTATAAAGATTTAACCAAAGAAGTCTCCAAATTATTCCTTTCCTTGACTATTGAAAGAGGTATTCTAAAACTGTTTTTAAATTCCTGGGGAAAGTTTCAAAACCCGCTCCTCCTAAGATCGTAAAAAATGGTCTAAAATGCGCTTTAAGACTTAAATTTTGAAAAATACCTGGAGAAGGATTCCAAACTTCTTTTTCTAACATCACTAAAGATTGTTTAAAATTGAAACTTCAATTCCCAAAACTTTGCCCTGGATTGATTCAAACCCTATTCCTTTTCTTAATGCCATTAAAAAGGACATACATTTGCATTTTAAGACTTCAATTCAGAAAAATTACCGGTAGAGGGTCCCTCAAGGGAGGGACGATCGCCTCTCCCTTGTATCCGTCTTTGGTAACAGCTACCCCCCCCCCCCAGAATTATTCAGTGCTTCTCTAGCGCAGCATACCCCACAGATTTGAAATCACTAGGTATATGTTGGCAATAGCTACACACCTCCTCTCCCTTAAAATTATTCAATGCTTCCCTAGAGGTTTGTGCTGAACAGATCGGAAATCACTGGGTTAATGTGTCATGAAGAAAGATAAAAAAATCATATCTGAGTAACAATAATGATTTTTTTTAATAAGACAAAAAAAAATTGACATTAACTCTAAATTGTTTTTTTCTAAAAAAAAAAAAAAAAAAAAAAAAAAAAGACTTGTAATTAATTTTTGTGCTAGCTATCTGAAAAATAGCAGTAAAAGATTTAAAATAAGTGCTTAGTCCTATCACCATATTCTATGCTTCAAGGTTTATGATCTTCACCCAATATTTTCTTAATTTAATAACTCAACTAAAGATTTTAGATATTTGAAGTAAGTATGAATTATATATCTATTTAAGAAGGGGCAAATTTCCTAAGTGCAGTAACATTGGAAATTTGTTTGAAAAATTAAAACATCTGTAAAAGTAAGAAATATTTTAAAGTTCAATTAAGAAAAATATTTTGTTACTAAAGTAAAGATAGACATGCTTATTATTTGTCAGTTTTATGCAAATTGAATTTTGGTACTAAAATTAAGTTAGGTCATTAAACAATGTTCAAACAAATGGCTGTGAGCTACAAGTTAGACCTGTCCCTAAATTTTGATTTTTGAGTGTTAAAAGCAAGAGCTTTTTTCTCCCTCCTGGTCATCCTTAGAAGTTCAAGTGTTCTTTTACCAGGGTTTGAGTTTTGATAATTATAATTAAAATGATCGGACAGCTGAAGAAAAAAACTCTGGTCTCTTTCATATACATTCTTTACATAAGTGAGTGATTCTTGTTATTCAAATTGATTTCATTTGAAAGTTATAAAAAGGCATATTTCATAAATAACTGTAATTTCACTTTGAAAAATTTCTACATCATAAAATAATGCATCCACCACCCCTGTGCATTTACATGAATAGTAAAATTGATTGTACCTATGATTATAAAATTATTACATGTATAAGTTTGTAAATAGATAGTTCTTTTTTACAGGCTTTAGATGGATTTATCATTGTGTTTTCATGCAATGGACAAATTTTATACACATCAGAAAGCACAGCATCACTTTTAGGGTACTTACCAGTAAGTAGTTTCCTTTCCACTCTTTTTTTCTAAAAGGTTGCTACACAAAAATTCCAAATTGTATACAACTGTGTACTGATTTTCAAAAAGTAGTTTGATTGAAACCATCATTTAGTTTTGTTAATATAACTTGTTAATTAATCATTGTAAGTTTATTAATATTAATTAAATAACATTTTTAGCTGTTATTTTAATATATAATGCTTAATCGTGTAGAATGTATTTTACTTAATGGACTGACTTTCATAGATAAAAACAGTAAAAAACAATATTTAGAATGCAGAGATAGCAATAAACTTTGAGATTTGTTTTTCATTGTTACAAGGAACCCTTTAAATCAATGGAAAGAGGCTTCGAGCAGAAGTTTTTGTTTGGTATCTCTTTTGTCCATAGACTCATTTCTTTGTATTAAACAAAAAGGTAACAGGAGATTCCTGTCACCTCAAAATGTATGCCTGCCATTTTACTGCTATTTGGGTTTTAAACAAAGTTTTAATGTTTGGCACAACAAACATTAAAACTAATCAAAACTAATTCAAATTGAACATTTTAATTGTACTGTCATAGGTAGTTACTTTGACTTCATGAACTTCATTTTAGTATCTTTGAAATTTTTTTTTTTTTAATTCTAAAACAGAACTCTCTCATTTGCTAGCATAATGCATTAGAATTATTTTGCTTCAATAAAACCATATTAATTTTAATATTTAATATTCTTTTCTGTGATGCGTTTTGCTTAGGTACTTTTATCTGAAATGTAATTAGTAGTTACATTTTTTTCCAGAGCCGTTTTTACTCTTCTGTTTTTGATTTCATTCATGAAGTAGATAAATCATCACTGTATAAATTAATCAGCAATGCTCCTAGTACTTCAAACAACTCTCTATCAAAAGGTAATGTACATCTAGATTTTTTTAATGGTACATAAAGCTAGCTGACTAAATTTTGTGCACTGTTTGAATCAAATCTTTTTAACATTTTCTATTATTTGTATTTTTCAATCAGTGGAGTACTCACTGAAAAACTTTTAAATTGATTAGGGCTGATTATGTGAAATCAAAAAAGGTGACATAGTATTTTCTTTTTGGATTCTTTTGGCGTTGGAATGTGGTTTAAAGTATCCCTTAAAGATTGATATTTCGTTATCAGTACAGCCTGAATTATATGCACTAAAATAACATCAACATACCACGTAAATATGCATTATAAATTTTTTTCTTGTGCAAGAAAAAGTTATCATATCTGAATGAAAAACAATTGCCCTTTCTGTTTTTGCATTTTACTGCATAGGCAATAAATATACGTTGAAACAATTATTTCCTCAGAATATGTTGTGCATTTTCTGTGTTAATTTTCAACTATTTGAAACTAATTCCTTTTGCTGTAAATAAATCACAATATATTCTGCTAGATTTTCTTTTGTTAAAGATCACCTTTTGTCATTTATTATCTTCTTGAAAAGCGAAAATATGAGTTCAATTTCTGCAGGTATTGTCAAGCAATAATTTAAATATTTTTGTCCTATGTCAACTTTGTCTCTTTTTCTACAATTAAAAAATATTTTTATTTGTTATCAACTTTTTATTTATTTATTTATTTTTTAAATTTGTTTTATTTATTTATTTATTGTTTATTTATTTATTTTTACTGCTTTAAACACATTTATGCATTCAAATTACTGGTCTAAAGAAGGGTGTTACAGTTTTGCAACTCAAAAATCTCAGTTGCTCTAACATTAAACCTGCTTAATGTAAATACTCTAATTCAAAATTGCTCACTGAATGTATTTTCTTTTCTTATTAGCTACCAAAAGAGACAGTATTCATTTCCAAGAAAAGATCACCTGATTTTTTAATTTTCTTTCTTTGTGAAGAACAAAATATGTGTTTTTAGCTTTTCAAAAGTTAAAAAGAATCTAAGAACAAGTGAAAAACACAGTAATATACATTTAACTAAATAATTTGCTGTTTTTTGTTTCATTTATATGAACAGTATATGCAAAAATATGCAAATACATATGCATGTATGTGTTTGCTTGTAACCTGAGATCTATCAATTAGTTTAAAGCAATGTTTGTAGCTCAATTTGTGTGGGTTGTTAATCAAAACGTTGGTAGGGGCTGGCCAGTGCACTGCATGAGTTTTAGATCAAAGCAGAAAGTGGAAAACACTTTTGCCTGAAAGCTGTGATGTTTTATGTGAAAAGGAAAGATCTTTGGAATCATGTTGAATGAACTACTTAATTTATCTAAAAAAAAAACTACAAAATGGCCTTTCAGATTTCAACTAAAATTTGGTTGGTTTTGTAAAGAATGTTATTGAGAAGAAAACACTAATAATTTTCATAACAGATCTAGAGAAATGCTGAGCACAAAAAATTAATGTAGAATCAACTCTCGATAACTCGAAGTCCCAAGGAACCGGCTAAAGCGTTCGAGTTATGGGAAGTTTCCACAACAGTCTCAATAGTTTGGGACCCGATGAAAGCTTTGAGATAAAGAAATATTCCAGTTATCGAGAGTCGACTGTATGAAGTGAATATTGGTAAACTGATTAAAATAAAATTTAAAAGAAAATTGAATGCTTTAATAAACTTGTTACCTATATTGAAGAATGCTTTACTCTGAATATTTTTAATAAATTTATTTTTATTATATTTTATGAAATTTACTACAGTGAAGCACCGTTTATACGTTTTTGAAGGGACTGTATGAAAAAAGCGTACAAATGAAAAAACGTATAATAGGTATAGGTTAATGCGTATTAGATTCTGCAGGGACCAATTTAAAAAACGTATAAAAGAGAAACATATAAACGGTACTTCACTGTAATGTTATAATTGCATTTGTACGATTCTGATGTTTAACATGAAATTAAAATGTTAAGAATTTAAAATATTTTTTAATGAAATATTTATAAAATCATTTTTTAATTTTAACTCTTATGTATATTTTCAAAAATAGTTGTTCGAATGTTTTGTGAACTTGACAAATTGAAAGGAATTTCCTGAATAGTAAAACTTTAACCAGTCTATAATTGAAAATATGTCTTATGGTTGAGCAATTAGTTTTTTGTTAGTTCATTTTATGGTCTTAATATTTTTCTTGTTGGCCTAGACATACTTTGTACTGAGTAGTAAAGTTAGTGAAAGTTTTCCCAATCTTCTTTTATAATTGTAGAGATCACTTCTAGACATTTATTTATCATTGACAATTTCTGGATAATGATTATGTAGTTTTGAGGTATCTTTAAATTTCTACCTTGTATAACTTAATAATTATTGTCTATGTTTGTGTGGTATACCATAAAGATTTTTAGTGTGTGTCCCCAGGGGGCGTGCACAGAAATTTCGGGGCCCATCACAAGTGACTTTTACTGACTATTCTCCATTATGTTTACCCCTGCATCTCTAGATATGTTTCACCCTCTCACTTTAAAAATCTTGAGCCCCCTCGGGCTCGGGCCAACAGGTGTCCCTTCTGCCCCCCCCCCCCTACATATTTAGCAAAAACTAAAAAGTGCTTATAGAATCTTGACGACTATGAATTTTCTTGTGGATTTGATGCTTTCCTCTTTTTCTTTTAACTTTGATTTTTGCGATTATTATTGATTTATTTTAAGGTTAGTATTTATTTGTCAAATGCTAGATTAATATTTTTAAGCATTTTTCTTCAACTAAAATGTGTTCTTCCCATAATGGTGCTCAATTTAGTTTTTTTTTTTTTTTTTTTTTTGACAGTACATTTTTATAACAAATGCACAAGAATAAAACTTTTCTGTGAAATTCTTTTATAATCTAAAAAATAAATAAATAACATTTTGAATTTGGAAAGTAAGTAATTTGACTTTTTTTTTTACGTTTCAGATTCCTTTGTTTCAATTCTTCTCCATATGAAAAGAGGACCAATCCATTCACAAAGTAATTGTTCATATGAGTTAGTTAATTTAATTGGAACATTCTTCCACTGGCCATCATCTTTTGAAGGTAAAACTTTTATTTTTAATTTTATTTTTAATTTATTGCATTCTTGTATATTATCTTTTTTTTATATATTTCATTAGAGCATCAGGAGTTAGACAAAGAAAGATAAAAAAAAATGTTTGTATAAACTGAAAAGTCCCTTATTTTGTTAACGAGTTCTATCATAAATCATTACATTAGTTTGTTTTGTATGTAACAGTTGGTACTACTGTACCTTTGTGTGAAACCTTAAATTTACCCAACAGTGTTGTGGAAAACTAAACTCTTTTAACATAAATTAATTATGCATTAGGAATTTCAACGACACTTTTATCTATGCAAATAAAACTGAATTTTACTCGGATTACTTATTTTCTGAAGCTGACAACTTTTTGCATTGATAAGAGGGATCCTTGTTGTTGTTATTTGGCTAGTACAAAATTAAAATTTTAAAGAACAAAATTTAAAACTACTACAACAAACTTGTTGCAATTTGAGGTTCATTAAGTCCTGAAACTTTCAAAGTGACCACTTTTTCTTCCTCAAACTCCGAATATTTAGTACCATGTGGCATGACCATAAAAATAAAATTAGACATCCTCAATCACTTACTAAACATTTATAATGTCATGTTCAAAGCAAAAAACATGAAAATTTTTCTTTTTAAATTACAAATATATAGTTGTCCTTATAATTTTGTCCATAAACATTACTGTCCAGTTTCAAACTTAACTCTATAAAAATAAAATTCCCATGTATTTCTTTAAAAACTGATTAAAAATGTTTCATTTACCATTAGTTTCCCTCCATAAAATTTATATAACTTTAGGGCCAATTGCTGCCAAGATTTGACAATTTTCCCTTTGTCGTTATAATTTTGACCACCACTGTACATTTAAAATGCTGGGCAATTTTTGACACTTATCAGTTACAGAAATTTGCTAATAATTATGAAAGTAATTTATTAAACAATAGAACTGAATTCACTAAACTAAGAATAAAAGAAAAAGAAAAACTGACAAACATATGCTGTGACCTATAGTTTTGTAGAAAGCTGCAAGTTCAATGAAAAGAACAAAACCACCATCACTTGATTGCAATGTAAGAAAATTAAATTTTATTGCTTTAAATCTTCACTTAAGTGTCCTCATTTCAAGGAAAATATGGTGTTCTACCACAGTGGTCAATGTTTTAATATTTCATTGTCTCAACAGTATGGAAACATGGTCATATTTCTAATTATGCTTGTCAGCATTTTTTTAATGATCGTCTACTTTGCAGTGAGTAATACTGTTATAGCATTATTTATAATTGTTATGGATTTCCAGGTTCAAGTCAGATTAGCTTCGACTGTGATAGCAACAGTTGCAGCAGCATTTGTTCACCATTAGCATCATCAGCGGTTGAATGGCGATCATGTTTTGTCGCCATTGGTCGCCTCCAAACACCTCATCTCTTAAGAGTTGTTAATTTATCAGATGAATCAAAAAAAGAATTTACTTCACGCCATAGTCTAGAATGGAAGTTTCTGTTTTTAGACCACAGGTAATTAATTCACTTTTGTTGAAATATTAAAGTTCTGAATTTTGAGTTTTAGGAAAACTTTTGTGTGATGCTATGTTAAATGTATGTTTTATTTACAAAAGTATATTGTATATTCTGCACAAAACTATTTTTAAATGTATTTGTCAATTTATTTTGTTTTTATACTATTTTAAACTTTTTTGCCAAAAAATAGAGAGTTTAAATAAAAATTTAAGCAACAAATTTATTAAGAAGTTGAAGGAAGTGTATCCTATAAAAACATAAGTGAAAAATAATAAAACAGAGCATGAGCAATCCAAAAAAGTAAAGCTTCAACACACAGAATGAATTATAAACATTTA
This sequence comes from Uloborus diversus, assembly GCF_026930045.1. Taxonomy (NCBI): domain Eukaryota; kingdom Metazoa; phylum Arthropoda; class Arachnida; order Araneae; family Uloboridae; genus Uloborus; species Uloborus diversus. Next base: position 26,906,452 of record NC_072738.1, read on the forward strand.
TGAATTAAACATTTTGCATATTTTGTTACAAATGATGAATGAATAAGTATGGAAGTCTTGCAAAGGCATGAAAAGCCTTCGTAAATTATAATTTATTTAATTAAAAACCATAGTGGAAAAGAAATTTAAGCATTTTTTCTCTGCATTTTTCATTTTAATTTTAGGAGTCAATGGGTCCCTCACCCTTTTCGTGTTTAAAAATAATTATGTATAGTCTAAGTTAAAATTAATCATAAGTGTACTTTTACTTATACAGTAGACCCTCGTTTTACGCGGGTTTATTTTACGCGGTTTCGATTATGGCAGTTTAAGATTTGACACCTTTATTTTATTTTACGTGGATGAGTTTTGGTTTTACGCGGATGTGGCAATGCAAACAGATAACATTTTCCTCTCTTTCAAAATCCTAACTCCTAAAGGTTGCAGATTACACATAATAAACTGCATTTTGGTGTGCTAATAATTGAACTTGGGGCCCCTGGAGACATTTTATGCAATTAGTTCCATAGCTCTTTCCAGAAGTAAAGTTATTAAACTAACAAAGTTTCAGAACTCACTGGAAGACCTCCTTTTAGGAGTGACAAAGAATGCCAAAACCAACGAGGATACCGACTTTGGTTACACACAACCAAAAACATTCACATTGAAATTTTTGAGCAATTCCTAGACAATAGAAATGATCTTTCTGATTTGTTAGTGATGGAAGATTCTATCAAGGAAATGACACAAGTGATCATGGATGCGTTTATGCTCTGCAAAGAATTTACAGAGAAAAATTCTTAATCACTGCCAAAAGACTATTATAGCCAGCTCTTCTTTATAAACAGAACACGAAATGTATGCATGTTGTGCATAAAAATCGATATAAGTATACATTAAACTTATTATACAATTAGTCACCTCTAGAATGAAGTATTTTTTTTATCTACGGAACCTAACCCCCCTAACCCCTACAAATTAACACTACTATTAGGTCTCAATTTATGTGGTTTCGATTTACGTGGCATCTCCGTGGAACGTAACCCCCACGTAATATGAGGGTCTACTGTATTAGTAGATGTCATCGTCTCAGAGCAACAGTAAGACATTTAAGCCTGAAACCAACAATGAGATATCCTACTGTTTCTTTGAGGCGGCAAGGTATTTAGAAGCATTTTTTGTTGAGTTTTAAATTCTTAGTTTAACTTTTATTTTGAAACATTCTTCAACATTTACCTACTTTTTGAAGAAGGTTATAATCATCTCTTTCCTATCCCGATGATATAAAATTTGCTTCCCTTTAGTGAATTTGTCTTTTTAATTTTTAGGGCTCCACCAATAATCGGTTACTTACCTTTTGAAGTTTTGGGAACATCTGGGTATGACTATTATCATGTTGATGATCTTGATAACATTGCTGCCTCACATGAGCTTTGTAAGTAATACTTTTATGCTTTGTTTCATTGCCTTGCACACATTTTATTATTATTTATTAAGTTAAATTATTTATGCATTGCCATTACTGTTTGCACCTTTATTTTGAATAAAATAATTTTCATATGAAAAGTTATTGTAGTAGTTTCCTTAAATTCTTTAGTACAGTTGACTCCCCCTACAATGCGATTCAACTTACCCGAAATGGCTATAACGCAAGTTTTTCACCAGTAATGAATTTTACAGCGAACGCGAATTCCTCACACACATCACGAAAATTTTCCGAAAGAAGTATCAGCCTCGTAATTGGCTACTAAATATTGATTTCGTGAATGGATTTGCATCCTTTTAGCATCCCTGATAATTTAAGTTCCCGCACCATAATAGTCTAAACAGCGCTTTTTTAGTGTATCAAAAACCCACTCCGCACTTTTTTTTTTCATTCTAATTATTAAAGTGCATAAAATGTGATGGAGCCTTGTCACGCTGTTTTATCTGAAGTTTGAAGATGGAAAAAAAGAGAAAGTTTCTGACAAACAAAGAAACGCCAAGATTTTCGATGTGGTTGAAAAACTAAAAAATGCGTTGAAGGCAGCACAACGATAAGTGTAAGTGGAACTTTCATACATACAGTTTAAAATCAAGAAAAAAATATCCATAAAAATTCAGAACTTAGTTTCAATGTTGAAACTCGCAGAGAAATGTGTAAGCACAGTAAATATTATGAAAATGGAAGCTGCTCTTCTATTTTGGCTTAAAGTAAGAAGAGAGGTATTGCCATAAAAATGAAACGTTATACAAGAAAAGGCAAAGCAACTGTATTTAAAAATTAGATAAAAATAACGATCTGATCATGGTGCATAGATAATTATTATCTTCATTTTCAATTCACAAATATTATTACTTGTTCTACTGTACAGTACTATTACAGTGCAGTGTTTTATTATTACTAGATACTGTATGTTCCGTGCAGTTTTATTTTATGTCTCTCCCTACTATTAATCATTCATTTTGTGCATCTTCACAGTATTTTATGTTTAAAAAAAAAAGATATTTTTCCTTTTTAAATGCAGTAAACGTTCAGTTCTGAATGTAAGAAAGTGCAGTAGTTTAGGAATGGTTTAAAGCAGTTTCAGGGCTTATTATAAGGGTCTTTTAGAATTTGGTATATTTTTTAAAAAATCGTGTGACATACCTTTTTCTACAACACGAAATTTCGACTTATGCAAGGAGCCTTTGAATGCATCCCTTACGTAAGTCAGGACTTGACTGTATATTAATTGAGTAAATGTAGTTTCTATTATATTTGGACTGGTTGTCATTTTAAAATTTGAGGAAACTTTTTAAACCTAAATTTAGCTTTAAATGGTTTTTTTTATTATTATTATTTTTTTCCAGTGATGCAAACAGGAGAAGGGACTTCCTGTTTCTACCGCTTCCTAACGAAAGGGCAGCAATGGATTTGGCTCCAGACCCGATACTACATATCATATCACCAGTGGAACTCTAAACCAGAATTCATTGTTTGTACTCATACAGTTATCAGGTGAGCCGTTTGGTTTATTGAAAATTTATTGTCTCTTATCTTCAGCTAAAATAGAAAGATCATGTTTGAAGGAACTGAAAAACTCAATTTGCAACTTTTCAGCATAAAAATATAAACAGAAGGAATAATTCTGTAAAACTTTTCTCTCTTTTGTACAGAATGGGGCAGAAGTAACTTCCACATTTCAAATGTATATTTCAAAGCAATAATATAAATGCCTATTGATAAAATTTTTTGCACTCTTTTACAGTAATTTATTCACTATGTTACATATCCCGAATCACTTCGTTTTAAAAATTAAATTGTCCAAACAGTCACCTACATATCCTATACATTTATGAAACCTCTCCCCAAAACTCAGCATTACCTTCCTAGTGATTTCAGGTAATGTTGCTGTGATTTCGTGACAAATGATAACTGTGAGTTCTTGTAATGTTCTTGCCTTACGTTGGCCTTTAAATATTCCCAGAGAATGAAATTGCAAGGGTTGAGATTAAAGAAACATACTGCCTATGAAATTTATCAGGTGCCCAGGAAATAATTTAGACATTGGGATCCCCAAATCAGCAACAGCACACCATGCAGGAACATGTTGGCTGTGTAGAGGTCATTCATGGATCAGTAAAGAACTATTTTTGACCCAGCACCGAATATTGTGTTTGTTGACACAGCTCGACAAATGGAAGTGTTTTTTGTCATTTGACGGTAATGTAGCTGTAGTATAGGAATACAGTAATATAAATTCCATTTGGTACCAGCAATTAAACTGGTAGAACAGACACTATTTAAGATCATGACAATGACTAACACTACACTGTTAAAATCAGAGAAACTTAGGTGTAAACGTAGAAGTTATTCCTGCCACATCCAGTACATTTTCCCTATGATATAGCAATTTTTATTTCTTAGTACTGTAAAACAAACTTCATTTTCCATATATTTTTTTTCTTTTTGTATGCATCAACTTTTATTTCATGCAATACATTTTCTTCTTTTTCTTCATAATGTGTCAAAGAGTGGCGCATTTAAAACAGTAGTGCAGTGTAGTCTATCCAGCCTACCTATACTTTGGCACAGTATAGTCTACTAAAGCTCTTGCACCGTATATATAAAGCCCAATACAACCAAACAGCATTTAAAACTGGCTGTAATTTCTGTTGACTATCTAATTTTTACTTTAAAAAAAAAGAAAAAAGAAAATTCATTTAAGTTGCCTATTTTCATGGGTTTGACTCTATGCAAAAAATTTCTAAGAAGTTAATAAAAAGTATTTTCTTTTTTCGTGCATGTTGAGTGACATTCTTGTTTTTCTTTTCCTGAGGGAAAAATAAGCAACGTTTTATTGAACCAAATGTTCCATTTAGTATTATGAAACTTATTGCCTTGGCTTGACTATGACAAGACTTAAAAATGTATTTTGTTACTAGTGGAGAGAAAGTTCTGAAAAGTCATCAGGATGTTCCAAAAAAATTTCCGAAAAGACCAAGTAGCGTAACTCAGATGAATACTCCACCCAGCCAAAGTGCCTGCATGTCTCCCTCGCCTTCTGCCAGCTCTCTTGGCAGCTTATCCTCAGAACATTCTGAACAATGTTCCAGTAAAGGTAAATAGTTCTCTGTCACTTTTGATCTTTTTAAAATTCAATTTATAACAATGGGGTAGAATGAATTTTGTACAGTATAAATCTTGCTTTGTTTTTAAATCAGTCTTCAAAACTGAAAAATACTTTCCCTGGATTAGTAATGAATTTTATGTAACAGGGGTCTGGCCAGAGGAAATTTGGGTCCATTAACAGACCCTTCAAAAAAATAAAAAATCTGATCAACCAAAACGAGCCTTTTCACAAAATCCCGATCAACCAACACTGACCTTTCACAAAATGCTGATGAACAAAAACCGATCTTTCACAAATTGTTTATTTAAATGGCAAATCTGAAATCAAAATAAAGCATATTTTCGTGCGAAACGGATATTTTTGGAACCATTTTTATAGTTTAATTGGAAGAATCAGCAGATTATGTAAAATCTGCCCGCTGAGAGCGATGCCGCCCCCTCCCCCCTCCACACTAGACAAACACTCAAAAATGATATTCTCAACAGAAAAAAAGGAAAACACCCAACTTTAAGTTTCAGTGATGCAGTTTGCGCCATTTCAAAACTCTAAATTTTCAAAAAAAAACCTGTAAAAGTTTTTAATTTTTCACAAAAAACGGACCCTCTGAAAAATCCTGGAGAAACACCTGCATAAGTTTTTTGTCTATATGATGATTATAAAAAATATTTTAAACTTAAGCGCTTATACTTCCATTTGCTTTCTGCAAAACTTAAAGAAAGTCTCCGAACAAACATACATGAGAAATTCAGAAAGGAATTGCTTTTTAGATGGAGTCAAAGTTAATGAGTAAACATTGAAATATGGTTTAAATTATTACTTCAGCAAGGTTTTTGTAATGTCCTAAAATGTTTCATCACGTTTTTCAAAGAGCGTGTCTTTCATTTGATGTCTCAAAACCATAAAGTTTTAAGATCCAGCATATAATGCATCTTCAGTATCATCTCTGGACACAATCACAAAAAAAGTGCCTGAGAAGTTCTGAGTTAATGTGTCTCATAATGTAGAGATTCCCCAAAGTCTCCAATTCAGTTCCTATTGAAGAATTAGAATTTCCACGACTTGTTACTCTAGTCTATCTCTATATTTATATATATACCCAAACCTGTTTTTATGCGGTAGATAAGGACCGCATAAAAAAATTGTTCGAAACTTCAATAGTAAGGTAAAGAAACACCAGTAGTGGCCAGTGCTTCAGTAGTGGCCACTTCAAGGTTTAAAACGCACTAACAGTGGCCACAGTGAAGTATATTTTTAAACAGTAGGTCTACAATATTAATTGCTCCTCTTGGAACTCAATAAGCATTTTATAGCCCAACTCTTTCTAAATCGTCCCAGTTTCTAAAATATGCAGAATTTCAATTTTTATCGATTTCTTTCTCAAACCTCAAATTTGATCCAGTAGTGGCTACTCCAGAGTCTGAAAATTTCAGAAGTGGCCATCTGACATTCTATCGTCCAAAGAACTTACATTACTTTACTTTAAATTCAAAAAAACTGATTAATAAAATTCACTCAATATAATAGTTACATTAAGAACGAACAAAAAATCACATTGTTGTTTATTTCTTTCTTCAAAGTACCTAAGTAAACTTAAAGTGGCCACTACTGAAGCACTGGCCACTACTAATATTTTACTTTAACTATAAAAAGTTGTTTTCGCAACGCAGTTTTAAATTTTTTTGTTTTATGTGGTGGATAGGGACCGCATAAAAAAAGTCTCCCATAGAAAATAACCCAAAAACTTACAAAATAATTAGGAATTGCTTCTTTAAACAAAATCAAAATAAAACAAGTGATGATAATTTTGCCAAGTAGTCGGACGAAATTTCCCAAATTAGGAAATTTTTGGGAGGTCACAGTAACATCTCATTGGGGTGGCTATGCCGTCACTTGAAGATACTACCTTGCACTCGTTTTAAAAATAATTTCGTCAATTGAGTCCTAATCAGATTGAAATTTTCAAATGCAGTAGAACCTCTCAATAAGGGACACTAAGGGGACTAGAAATTTTTGTCCCTTAAATAGAGATGTCCCTTCTTCGGAGGTGTTTGAGTTGACGTATTAAGTAAACTAGATTAGTATAATTTTATAATTAAAGCAAACTATCAAAACTTAAGAATTAAAAATGAGAATGTTACATACAAATATGTCACTAAAAAATATGTTTCAAAATGCATACTTTTATAATTAAAATTTAATCAAAAATTTGGCAAGGCTAGGTTATGTATCATGCAAAAAATATTTTTAAGCAATTTGTTACGTGAATTTCTTTGATTTCTTGTAATTTTCAATGTAATACAATGTAAACGAAAGTTTCAATTAGTGTGCACATTTCAAGTTTTTGACATAATGTTTGTTATGGGCGGTTTACAATCTGCCAAAGCTGAGTCTAAATAAACTGCAGAGATTGAAAAGCGTGCATATAAATTTCAGCAAGAATTTTACAATACGTAGTTGCTTCATTGTACGTGTTAAAGTAAGAAAAAAAAAAGTTAATTTTTAGGCAAAAAATGAATTTTGAATTCAAGTAAATTCAACATTTCTTACTCATTTATACATGAATTTTTATAATTTTTCACTGAGACTGGCCCTTAAATAGAGCGTCCCTTAATCAGAGGTAAATACATGGAGGTCCCTATTCAAAGGGACTGAAACCAGGAAAAATGTCCCTTAAATAGAGGTGTCCCTTAAAGGAGATACTATGTACCACACAAAAAAAAAAAGAAAATCACACAAAAAAAGACCGCACAAAAACAGGTTTGAGTGTACATATATTGATACTATGAACAATTCGCGGCATCCTTTGCCTCTCCCCAGAGCCTGATTACCGCAATGGTATGTGGGGCACAGGCCCCTCCTCTTAGATTTCAGGGGGGCCCAAAATCCCCTTAATTTATCATGCTAATTAAAATTAAATAATGATTTCACTCATAATCTGGAGTACAATGATATCACTGATAGTTTTGCAAATGCCAAAACAAGGGAAAAAATCTATTTGTTGATAGAAAAAATTCCCCTTAAAAATGTGATCTCTTTGCAAATCAGAAAACGACTCCAAATTTAGTCTGTATTTACTATTAAAAGTTATATCATAGATAATTTTGGTATTTACACTTTACTGTAACGGGCAAAGTTTAACCACATTTTCTTTATTTATCATATACTACTATATCTCTTCTACTTTTTAAATGTATATATTACATTGTGATATGAGGTACCACCAAATTTAGTATGGTTGCGTAAAAATGCAAATATCAAGATATTTTATGGCTTCAACATATAAAAAAAAACGGGAATGGGGGAGGGGGGCCACAAAATGAATTTTGTGCCCCGTGTCTTCAAAAATCTTAGTCAGGCCCAAGGGGGGCCTGAAATAGATGTGCCCCATGTCCAATGTCAGGATGATCGGGCTCTGTCTCTCCCTCAGGGTGCCACAGCACCCCTTCCGAAACCCCTGGCGTAATGTATATATTTTGCTCTTGGAAAGTCTTCCCTATCAAAATAGTCCTACAAAGTGAGGATTTTCACCGAAGCCAACTGGAACTAAACATTCTATATATATAGTAACTTATAGAAAAATGAGAAAAAGTCGCCAACCTACATTCACCATGAGATTGACAATAATGATAGACTATGCATGTTTACATTTGTGTACTGAAAAACTACACTACCTTGATATATTAAATAAAATATAAATAAATAAAAGTCAAGAAATGTTTGTTTCGATAGATCTCTGCAGATAGACAAATGAAATGAGAGGACACATCCTTTTTATGAGACGCGCGCTCATAAATTTCAACTGTACCTCAATTGAAACAACATAAGTTTCAAATCTACAGTGCTACAATAGCTCAATTTGAAATATTTCATGTCAAATTTAAGTCTTGAAATAATATCATTAGTAATAACTTTGTATTTTTAGCTACATCTTCAAATATGCATATGAATTCAGTATTATATTCAAATCAAAGAAGCAAAGAGAAATCCTATTCTACTTTGAACCAAGTTCCTCCTCTAGTGATGACAGAAACGTTTTTGGAGCCCCACCCGCACTTGGCAGCAGTCCAGTCAAGTCCTCAGATGGGCAACGATATGAGCTTTATTTCTTCTCCTAATGCATCGCCCATCTCCCCCCAGACTACACTCGAGCCTACAAGTCATGTATTACTCTCAAGGGGACAACAGATGCCACAGGTGGCCAACTCGAATATGCCTGCAACACAAGTGAGTTTCAAAGTGACGTCTTTCTGTTTTCACATTGTTAATACATAATCCCCAACAATCTTTACACCCTGATACTGTTGGCCCAGTTTAATCGAATATTGTCGGTTCCAAGAAATATTATTCAATTAAGCGGGGTATTTGATTAAACAGGGACCGTTTTAAATTTACAACATTTGACTTGAAACATAATACTAATAATAAATTGATAGCTATGTAAAGGAAATATAGTTAATGTTATTGCTAAAAAGTTTTTTAAATAAGCTAAATAAACAAAAAAAAATAGTTCAATAATTAGTACAAATACATTACAAGTACGTATGGAAATTATAAAGAGTAACCTACAACTTGAGTTATGAAATCTTTGTTTTGGTACTTTTTTACGGTAGGGGAGACCGGGGCAAGATGACTATGCTAACAATTTTCGTGGTTTATTAATTTATTTTAAAGGATAGTAAAATTAATTTTACATGAGCTCTTAGAGTAGTCCTTTGTAGTATTATATATATTACCATTTCATTTTTCAAATAAAAATAACGAAGGATATTTTTATTTCTTCATAACCTTAAAAAATCGTCATCTTGCCCCAGTACTGGGGCAAGATGACTTTGACCTAGGGGCAAGATGACGACGTTGAAAAAGGTTGAACATATTTTATGTTATGAATATGTTACCTAGTTTTACAAATGATAACTGTGTTTTTACATCTTACTAAGTATTAAATTAAGCGTAATCCATTGTAGCGTAATGTTCAAGTGTTAAGTTGTGCAGCTAACAATAAACACAAATAAAAATACAATTTTCATTTGATGGAACATTCCTCATGCCACCACTCTTGGCTTTTACAGCTCTGGATCCAATCTTCTGTTGGCGGGTCACAAAATTCCACTTTCCAAGCAAGGCATCTTAAAACACTATTCTTTGGAGTTGATGCAACTGGATTGCTTGGCATGAATACGGGCCCACAGTAATAGACTTGGGCCTACAGGAACTTGGTCTGAGTTATTTTACTCTCTTTTTAGCTTCACGAGCTTATTTTCCCTGTTTTTTTTTAAATAATTCTTTTTTTTTCTTCCGCTTTGCTCCTTGTTCTGACATTTCTTTGATAGGTGTGCTTGTAAGAATGTAACTTCAGTTTTTGTTTTCTCGCATTGTGTTGCTTTAGGCAATGCATTGGAATCAAAAACACTAACAGGCTTCTTTAGTGTATCGGAATCAGCATTTGTCATAAAGTAGGTTTTTAATGAGTAGAAAAATGACGCATCAGGAGCTAGAGACGATGCGATGTGTGAAATGGCAACCTAACCATCATAATGTTTTTTCACTGCAATATAAGATAGCCTGCAAAGTTATGTGAGATTTATGATTGTCAATAATCAACAGAGCAGGAGATCCTTTGCTTAGTTTAATTCATTCAACTAGTCATTTGGTCATCTAGTTTATAAATAGCCCCTGGTCACCCGCTTTCAAATGATACCTCCCTTGATTCAATGCGTCCTTTAGCACCAGAGGAGAAGCGCAAGATTGCGTGGACAAACACACAGCGTTTACAGGAATTTAATAAAGTGGATAACATAGTTAGTTTAATAAATTCTGAAATACGGGTAATAGGCAAACTCGTCATCTTGCCCCGCGTTGCTGCCCGTCATCTTGCCCCGCGTTGCTGCCCGTCATCTTGCCCCGCGTTGCTGCCCGTCATCTTGCCCCAGATTGCCTGTTTGAACGGATTCTTCTCCATTGCTATAAAAAAAGGGGGTTAATTGACATTTATTCATGGTAATAGGTAGTATTTAAACTAAGTTATTCATAAATACTCAAGAGACACTATATATCCTATATGTATCTGCAGCAGAGCTTATTTACACATGCATAAAAGTTATACCGTGGCAACGGTAAACAATCAGAGCTTCAGAACTAACACAAATATGGCAATTTCAGCATCTCTATACTATTGCTGAATGAACAGCGGATAGGAGAGCCAGTAGCATGCAGGTGATGCAGTTACCTAGTTTAAAACGGAAAAATTAAGGCATTTGTCATCTTGCCCCGGTCTCCCCTACGTCATTTTTTGAAAAATTCCAAAATAGGGAATTGCTTGCTCAAAGTTTATTAAGAACACTTTTCTGGCTCCTTTTTTCCCCTCCTCAACTACCGTATCTTACATTTTAATATTTATCAATTTCTCATTGTCTAAAATGTGTATATTTATTTGTGTTATTTAATTTAATTATCGAGTGCACTTTTTTCTTTTTATTTTTGTAACAACAATGGCATAAGAAATTCAAAAGAACAGTGGAAACATTTTGTTGGAATGTGAATGTTGTTTTTCTCTCCTTCAATGACAATAATTGTTCTTACTCAATTTCTTTCTAACTTATTCAAATTTTTCTCAACAAAAATATTTGCTAAAGCTGATTAATATTATTCGATTATCCGGGGAAATTATTCGATTAAGCGGGGACCTTTAATATTGTGGGTGAAATATTCGGTTCCAGGAGGGTTTTTTTCGTATAAGCGGGGTATTCGTATATGATTAGGGGTGGGTTGAGAGTATTATCAATGTCCCTCCCCCCGATACTAAATGCCTGTCACATTTGTCTCAAAAAGGGATCCTCCGCTGGTACAATTGGCAAAACTAACTGGCGGCATTTCGCGAAAATATTTCAGATCCGGGGGTAACAAACTATGAAGCTAACTCCTGATTCTCTGGGAGTAGGTTAACTCATTCAAACCTTACTTTTTCTTTTTCACTTGTCCATCGTCGAACTTTGTGTTTCATCATTCTTTTATGCACTGATGAAGGGATTTGTTTTCATAACTTCTAAACAGCTGTTTGTAGAGTTTTTTTAAAACTCTTTTTAATTCCTTGTATTTGTATATGCATTGTCATATTTTAAACTATTTACTTTGGTAATTTGAATTTTAATATGAGTACTCTTGGTCACCCAAAATGTGTTAAACAGAATTTCAGTTCTTGCCTTACAGTTTCTAGCAAATTCTCTTTTTTTTTTTTTTTTTCAAATATGCTAAGCAAATTTTTACTCTGAAAATAATGCTGAAAAATACTTAGTTTCAGAAGGATCAGAGCCCTCAATCCGTCAATCCAAACCAAGTGCAGCATATGTTGCTTCTGAGGCAACGCCAGCAACAGATCCAGCGACAAATAATGATGCAGCAAGAAGAACTGAGAATGGTGTCTGAGCAGCTTCAGAATTTCTCACAATTTGTGCCGCCTGGAGCTTCTGTGAGCACTCGAGACATTCCTTACCAAACCTCAGAATCATCCACATCTAATTATGTTAATTCGTACGTCATGACTCAACCACAATTGCAAGTCTTAGTCCCAACATCTGCTGAAAGTATGATGAAATCTGTGGATAGCTTCCCAAAATCTGCACAGTCATCCATTACATCCAGGACTTACATGAATCTCGAGGTAAATATATATATATATTTTTTTAAGTCTATATAACGGTAGTGGTATTTAATTTAGATTTTAAAACAATAATAATTTTCCTGTCGACTGCTGCATTTAAGAAGTAGTTAAGTTTCAAGATTTTATTCTTGTTACTTAAGTATTTCTCAAAAAATTAAAGACTGATGTGAGTGTCAAGATATATTAAGTAGTAATTATAATAAATCAATCAAATATAATAAACCTTCAGCCGGTAGAGTGGTGTAATAGTTAGATGCTGGTCTCTTAACCCAAAGGGGCAAGTTTGATCCTGGCTCCAATTGGTGGATTTTCAAGATATAGAAAATCAACAGCGTCCCTCAAGGTTTGGCTGGGAGTGCTCTTGGCAAAATAAAATTCCAAGTGCAGTTTCCCATCGAATAGAGCCTAGATGTCTCCATCTAGTGGGGAAACTGGGGTCAAAATTCTCATGGTAATGTTATCTGCCCATAGTGGTGCCACATGAAAGAATGGATGTTATATCCGGGGATCGCACTAGGTCTGCAAAAGGTAGTGTCTCTAATGCAGCCCTATTAGAAATAAATAAATAAATCTTCATGATTTTCCAAAAGTCAAATTGCTTTTTGTTCAAAAAATCTGTTAACCAAAAAAAACCTTGATTTTAACCCAGTAAACTTAGTTTAGACCTAAAATATGCAGAAACTTTTTATTTTATATTATTGCCAACTCTATACCTCAGTGATGCCCGACCTGCAGGATGTGTGCCATATGAGGCTCATGGAGCTGACCTGTGTGGCCCGTTGTTTTCTTGCTCAAATCACTGCTGTACATACTAAATCCATGGTGGATTGGTAGGGCGTCGGACTTGTAACCGAAGGGTCTCTAAACCGAAGGTTTAATGCAGCCGGTCGTAGATCCTCCGTGTTCGTTAAAGGTGACTGCAGCATGTTAAATAGTCATGGCCTCAAAGTCCTCTAAGTGAATCAATACCTCTGGGGATGCTGGACTAGGAATTGTTCGGCTTCTCGTCTGGATCAAAAAATTAAGAGCAGTTCCATCCAACTGCTTAAACCATAAATAGCGGTAGGTAAGGGGGATCCTGCAGTGTGATAGTTAAATACTATTTTCAAGGACAGGTTTTTAAATTATTTGATGTAGTGAGACAGAAAAATAATGTTTTCTTTTTCAATTTTCATGTTGTAGCCTGATATGTGCACTGTTGGAACCTCTGAGAGAATTTCCTATCTTCCTTCGGATCAAAACAGTGAAATGATTGCTCAAGCATATCAAATGCCACACAACATGCCACCTAATACGTGATTTGTTCTTATACTCTGAGCTCTTCTTCGGACAGTTGTTGATGGTGTACAGCTTGCGTGGAAAGCTTTTGTCTGTATATATTTCATTTTCTCTTCCCCCCCCCCTCCCCAAATCTAGTCTTCGAAATGGAGCTAATGGAAAGGTTTTTGCAAAGTTGTGAAACAATCATTCTACATGGTTCTCAAATGAAGTTGTATCATAAAACTTTTGGGCATAGTAATTTATTTACATATTTTTTTCATCATATTGCATCAAATATGGAATCTTCAGAATATTATGAATGCAAATTTGAAGGTTGCATGCTTATCCGTTCATTCCATTTTTCGCTGTGTGTATCATTCCGTTATTTCTACCTAAATTTGATGCCACTGTCATGTAAATTTTAATGAGTACTTTAATTTTTTATTTTTTGTATTTATTTTAGTATAGTTTATGAATCATGTCTAAATTGTTAA